>NW_010565734.1:7378-62319 GCF_000687285.1 Phaethon lepturus
CGGGTGCAAACCCTTGGCTGCTCTCTGCCCGGGTCAAACAGGAGCTCTGCCACCTACGGCGTTCGGCACCCTCTCTGGGCACAGATTAACATTCATTTCTTTGATGTGATGCTTCTTAGCTCAGACAGGCTCTTCACGCAGCCGCATCAGCTCTGGCCCGGGGCGTGTACAACACAACCTTTACAGGTCTCAGAGACCTTCTCTCCAGGAGAGCCTTGCAGAGGACACGGCGCACAGCATGGTGTTCGCACGTCGCTGCTCTCTGCCCGGGGCTGTCGCAGGCTCCGAAAAAAGGCTGCTCCCTCGAGGTGGGGTGGTCCCTCTTTGCACATGAGGGCATCTGCTCCTGCGACGCTGTGCTCTGACCACGACCCCCACAGGGGCTGAACCTGCGCCTCTTTACCAGCCCCCCCCACGCACCGTGGGACCGGGCTGCGGGAGGGACAGGGGAGAGGGGCCGGGTGTCTGCCGAGGATGCTGAGGAGGGTGAGCCGGCGAAGGAGACCAGGCGGCACCTTTCACCTCCGTACGCTGTGCCACGGGGCATAAGGCATGCCACGTGCTTTTACATAGCGGGAAATAGCTTCAGCGGGTTTAATTATGAGAGCTTTCTGGTAGCAGACAAGGTGCTGTGGAGCTCAGCTGAGCAGATCAGGGTTGGGGTTAAGATGCCACATTCCCCTTCAGGCACCGGGATCTCCTTTTGGATCTGTCCCGACACCCAGTCATGGATTTGGCCCTTTGCATTTGTGGCCTCTTCAGAATTGAAGTGCAGCTTTCCTTGGTGTTTCAGTGCTGGTTTTATTTTCTTTACTAAATCCAAATTGAACCACTCTTTATAAACTAAACTCCCATTCTTGACAAGGACACAAAGATAAGAGGTTTGCTTTGGCCCACAGTACTGAAAGCTCTGGCAGTTCAGCTTAGCAAAATGAGGACTGTTTGGGCTAGAACAGCCCAAAATGTGCTTTTCCAGCTCTCTTGCAGAAAATACTTGAAACAATGCCTTCCTTTTGTCTTGCCATTTGCTCAGTTCCCAGCTTTAATCACAAGTGAGAACATGAGTTCTCACAAGGGGAAAACACAAAAAAAGCAGAGCTTGGTTTTTAAATTGATCTTCAGCCACATTTTGGCAATGCGGAGCCAGCTGGTACCCTTGGAAGGGAAAACAGCTTTGGTGCAGCAAGGCCATCAAGCGATGGTGCCGTTCCAGGCTGAGCGGAGTCAACCGTGTGTCATCTGGGGGTTCTCCTCGCTGCAGGAGCAGGACTACAGGCTACATCCAGCAGTTAATCCCTGTCTTCTCACACGCCCTGCTCCTGCTCCTTGTCTCTTTTCTCTTCCCAGCCATGGAGAAAAGGGTCTTTTCTGTGCCCTGAGCCCCTGCCCAAACACCCTCCTCTCCCTTTCGTCCCCCCTTTTCCCCTGCCACTGGCTCTCAGCACCTTCACCCCTTTGTCTCCTCCCCACGGTCCTCCCCGCACCCCACTGCACCTCCTGGCTCCCCCCACAGCCCCTGTGCTCCCCAGGGAACATGGGTGAGTTTTTCTGGGAGAATCATCTCAACAGGGGAGTGTATGTGAATGGATCCGCTCTGGAATCATCTGCAGCAATGACAGCACCTTTTGTTTCTCCAGCGTGCACATTTAACTTTATCAGCCGTTAGACCTTGAAATTACATTCTACTCTTAAATATACTGTTGGGAAATGAATTCAGCTGAATAAACTGCAGCTCTCTCCAAATGTGCATAGGCTCAGGTCAGCTAGTATTTAAACTTCTTTTTATCATACACTTTTTATGGGCCACAAAGTATGTGCGTGCAGTTCAGAAAAAAAAAAAAAGGATTCTGCTGCAAGAAGATCATTTGCAAATATTGAGTGAGTGCATATGAATTTTACAATGTAATTAATATGATGAAGTTGGTGTTTACACAAGGAAGTTGCTTTGGCAAACCCATGTTTGAGCGACAGATCTGTAGGAATTGCATTGAAAGCCCTGGGTTACATCTCCTCTGAAATGAATCCTCTGCTCCATTCACCCTGGTGAAGATCCCTGAGGTGCAGAACTCCTTCCAGTATAAAGTAATTAATTCTTCAATATTGTTAGCTTCCTGGGTAGCTTTTGGGTGCATATATTCAAAACCTATAACCCACGCCACAAGTATGTTGTAAAAGCCACCAAGACCACGTTCTTCAAAGAAGATAAATCTGAAATACTTGAAGTAAAAAGCAAAAAAGAAAAAATGGGGCACAGCTCAAACAGCAGAAAGAGAGGACCATTTGCACACAGTAAGCAGGCTGGTGTCTCTTTAGGATGTTCATGAAGAGGGAGAGCCTTCACATTACCCAGTGTCAAGCAGTGAATGTGGGGGCTGCATCAGAGATGCTTTCCACATAGCCGGGGGCGGGGATGGATTTATCTCCCTCCCTACTGACTTTTGAGAGCACTCAAGAAATGGCCTAGCGCTCTGAGACCTAAACTGGCATCTTGAGACGCTCCTGGGAGGACCTAAGGGCCTCAGGCCGTCTACCTTCTGTAATCTTTGCCTTGCTGCTTACCAAGAGTACTTGCTGCCCATGTTGGCCTCTTCTGTGGTTGCTGCAGAAGCAAAGCATTTCACGGAGTATTGACTGTTCCCCCCCCGCCCGCACGGGGCTCAGTGAGGAACCCTGAAGGGTAGGACCCGGATGGCCACATTTTAGTTGGTTATAGTCAGTTTATGTGCGTGTCTCCCCAAGGACATTGGGTGCAGATTGAAAGCATGTGTCACTGAGCGCACGCATCCGAAGTCACCTCAAGGAATGCATGGAGGGAACGAAGCTGATGGTTCTCATCCAAGTGTTAGGCATCTCTCATGGCTTTGTTTGCCCTGTCACCATAACTGGCCACCCAGTTTGTCTGCAGTCATGGCAATGGTTCATGTGCACAACATGAACCAGCCCCGAGATGAAGCCTGCCTGCCTTGCAGGTCACGCGGCAGTGTCGCGGCTTGCTGCTCTGACCAGCGCTGGCCCAGTGGACCGACCATCCCGACCACTGCCTGTGTGACAGTATGGCATTAGGGTAAGTGCCCCCCTCAACTGAAAAATCCACTGCCCACTTTTCTTCCTACTCCTCTTTTTTCCTGCTTCTCAACTCCTCTCTCTTATGCACCCACATAGAAAGCCCTGACAGCTCCTTTTCCCTGAAAGTCCCGTGTTTTCCTTCTCACGCACATCTTCTCACTTAAAACACTGATGTACATGAGCATTAGAGAATTAGAAATATGGTGCATACTGCACGCAGCCCTTCATGACCACAGAGGTAACAACTTAGGATCCCACGCTGAGCAGATCTTAACACTCGCACCCTCCTGCTGTGCCTGTTATGTAAACGGAGGAACTTTGATTCTAAGTAATTTTGATTAGTAAAGGTTAAGGAAAATCCCAAGAAACTTGTTTAAATAATTTAAATAGATTTATATATTGGGCAATATAAGTCAGACATTTTTACTTGATTAGACATAACAGGTCTAGATGTTAGAAAAAAAGTCACATATGTTGCTGGTTTCTAGGCTGGGTCTATGAAAAACACTGTAAGAATTTCTGGGTGTCAGTGAAGTGTATAGCAGCAGTGAACATCACGCATTAACGCTCATTGAATACTTATAAAAACTCATTAAATAGAGATAGAAACTACTGAACTGAGTAGTACAAACAGAATATGTGTGTATATATATGAATAATGTATCTGGAAGGTTTTCTTCAATACTGTTTCTCATCCGAAGAAAGAACATAACCTAGAAAAGATCCAAGAAAGAATAACAGAAATTTGCGGAGACTTACATTTAGCGAGGAGAATACAAAACCAGGGAATGGTTATCTCCGGGAGAAAGATGATGTAGTGACAACTGGATTGATTGTGATGGGTATAACACAGATCAATCTGTTCTCTTGACTTTACGTCATAACAAAGGAACACAACGATGTTTACATGAAAGGGCAGTAAGATTGTAAGAGACAAAAGAACTTACTACTGCAGAAAGTCTGTGGTAGTCAGTGCTGGAAGAGGTCATCCGAGCAGGCAGTGGGGCAGGATTTAAACAAATGTGCATCACTCGGAAAGAACAGGTAAAGTGTTCTCAGACAGCACCTCACCCTCCCTAAAAGGCGTCCAATAAGCCAAAGAGGAATGAAAATCAGCCCTGGAATGGCCTTTGGTGCCTGTCATACCCATGGCTTCATAGATTAAAAAAAAAGGTGTTAATATATTCCAGGATGGGAAGCCAAAGGGAATGAAATGAAAGGTTGTGATAATAGGACCAGATTTGCTGAAAGTGAATTCCTCCATTCCATGTCCACACAGGATTTTGCTATATGATGCTTCTCGGTTGAAACCACTGGAGTCGATAGCAATTCTAGCTATATCATATACGTATCAGTTTAAGATTACTGAAAATACATGAGATGCACAATGATTGAGATGTTGATGTGTTTTTATAGTCTGCATGTAATATTCCCTCCTTTCATAGGTTGTAAAGTCCCTGTTGTATCTGCTCACCAGCAGTTTATACCACCACAGGTTTAACAGAATATTTGTGACATAATTCCTCTAATTAATGACCTGAACAAACAGTCAAAGATTTTTCACAAAGTTATTTTTATAATGTTGTTTTTGGGTAGTTGTGTTGTTGTTATTGTAGCAAATTTTTAAATTATCTGGCAATGTGTTAATTTAAACTAGGCTCTACTTGTCTCTGGGAATAAGGTTCTTATTATATAATTAGCTAAAACAACGCATTATTTAGCTATGGTTTACAGAGCCATATTATATTTTTAAATATGCCTCCAGTGGGATGGTGTCATCCTTTTCCCTGGCAGTGTCGGTTCCACTCAGTCCCTGCCTCCAGTGACTGCCAGCCTGCCCACTCTTTACCCTGATGAATCTGAGGGGTCAATAAACCTTATGTCCACCTGTGGCCCTGGGTTTGTCCCCACCTATACACCAGAGGAGACAATCGCTGCAGCTCTTTTTGGCTAAACTTGTAGCCATGTTTCTTCCTGTTCTACCCTGGTTCTTGCTTCCGACCCTGCTTTGCTCCCGCACCCGGTCCAGCTCCTTGTGTCCTCCACCTTTCACGGCTGAGCATGACCTTGACTTGTCCTCTGGTCCAGTGTGCTCTCTGTTCCTCTAGTCCAGCTCCTCGAACATGCTGCTTGCCCATTCCTCCCCTCAGCACAGCTTCTGCAGTGGCTTTCGTTGCCCCGCTGTAGCACACTGTGCCAAGCCTCATGTGTGAGCCCAGTCTTGCTCTAAGGACTGGGAAGACCTGGCAGAAAATGAGATGACCCCTGCAGGTAGGGGATCTCATCCCATGTACATGGCTCCCCAGCAGCCCCCCGCAGCCCCAGACTGTGATCCCCCATCCCTGAGCTCCCTCTTCCCAGGCGTTTTATGTTGCAGTGGAGCTTTGGGCTCTTCCTGTACCTTGCAGTCACCATCCTCTGGCGCCTGCCTCCAAGGAGGACTTCTGCGATGTATGGGGGGATGCTGAGAGCTCTCACTTTCACCTCCCAGATGGCCTCTGCAGACGAACACTGGGTTAACTAATGGGGATCCTGGGTCAGCTGCTGAGGCAAGGCAACCTATTTAGAGAGGGGGCATTTATACCCATCCAAAAATGTCCTGCTATTTGTGCCAGTTTTAGCATGCTGATATTATTCTATCAGTGAGGAAAGAGGAGAGAGTACCCATCATCACAGCTACGCTGGTCCTGTGAAAGTACCAATATTGCATCTGCTGTTCCGTCTTAAGCTGATTAATTCTGTACATAAAAGCTTGTGGAAAGCAGAGATTCACATCAGATCCATCCTGGAAGGTCAAGATCTGTAGCAATCCCACCATCCTCAATTAACCCTTAGCATCTACCAGGCCTAGGAGCCCTTTGACAGCTGTAATGGTGTTCTCTGAAGGTAAGGAAGACAATGGTGTGGGCTGAATGGCTTATTCCATAAAGTCTCTTTGTCAGGAGGCAATTAGTCAGGCTATTTAGACGTCTAACTCTTAGATATCTTATTCCCATCGGGACTAACGTAGGCTGAGTGCCTAGGTAGCTTATTATGCCAATTGTTTTCAACAGGTTTGGCGAAAAGGCATAAAAAATACACCACTTTTTTCTTTTTTTAAGAAAAACACCCAAACCCATGCTTGTTAATGAAAACATTTTATTTTTAAGTTGAAAACACAAAAAGTTTTCAAAAAGAGAAAAATACCTGCAAAAGTGCATCTGTGTGAGAAAGTAATTTTTTGTAAGGTAGCTCTAATGCCCTTTCCCCCCTGAAAGTATGATCCTTTCTGTGCTTATTTCTGAAGTACACGAAATCCTAAACTGAGGAAGCAACGCATGGTGATTTGACAAGGCAGAAGGGATATGCTAATGCAAAGTAAATAGATGTAATTAAATTTATGCAGGTCTTCGCAGTGCCAAGGAAAGAAAGGAAAAAGTTCTCATATTGGAACAATCCTGGGAAGAGTTTTGTAAAAAGCTGGTGCTCTAATTTTTATCCCTTTGGAGCAATAAAGCTCAAAACAAATGTCAGAATTTGCAAAAGTGAAACAAACCCCAAGGAGTACAGGCATGTAATCTGACCAAGCTGATGAGTTTGCATTTACAGGACCTTTCTTTGCCTCCTGTGAAAGCTGCCCAAGGATGTCCTCTTTGTGCACACAATTTGTCTCTCAATTTCCCATCTCCAGTCATACCCAAACTCTGAGCCAAGTAGGGTGGGAGACCCCGGGGATCCCCTCCAGCCACAAGCAAGCACTCGGTGCCAGATCCTCCACAGCCAGCCCAGGTATCTGCCTGCCTCGGGGCAGCCGCTCCAGTGATCCCCCTGCCTCCTGCGCTCCCGCTGCCCGCCTTGGAAATCATACTAAGTGGAACAGAGATTGGGAAGGGTAGAGGATCAGACTGAGGTCCAGGATACAAGGTCACCAAGCTGAGTGGTGCGGTTGACATGCCTGAGGGACGGGATGCCATCCAGAGGGACCTGAACAAGCTTGAGGCATGGGCCTGTGTGAACCTCATGAGGTTCAGCAAGGCCAAGTGCAGGGTCCTGCACCTGGGTCGGGGCAGTCCCCAGTATCAATACAGGCTGGGGGATGAAGGGATTGAGAGCAGCCCTGACAAGAAGAACTTGGGGGTACTGGTGGGTGAAAAGCTGGACATGAGCTGGCAATGTGCCCTTGCAGCCCAGAAGGCCAACCATATCCTGGGCTGCATCCAAAGCAGTGTGGCCAGCAGGTTGAGGGAGGTGATTCTGCCCCTTCACTCTGCTCTGGTGAGACCCCACTTGGAGCGTCCAGCTCTGGAGCCCTCAGCACAGCAAAGACATGGACCTGTTGGAGCAGGTCCAGAGGAGGGCCACCAAAATGGTCAGTGGGATGGAGCACCTTTCCTATGAAGAAAGGCTGAGAGAGTTGGGGTTGTTCAGCCTGGAGAAGAGAAGGCTCTGGGAAGACCTTCTTGCAGCCTTCCAGTACTTCAAGGGGGCTTAGAAGAAAGATGGGGACAGACTTCTTAGCAGAGCCTGTAGCAGTAGGACAAGGGGTAACGGTTTTAAACTCAAAGAGGGCAGATTTAGACTCGATCTAAGGAAGAAATTTTTCACCATGAGGGTAGTGAAACACTGGCACAGGTTGCCCAGAGAGATGGTAGCTGCCCCATCCCTGGAAACATTCCAGGTCAGGTTGGACGGGGCTCTGAGCAACCTGATCTAGTCAAAGATGTCCCTGCTGATTGCAGGGGGGTTGAACTAGATCACCTTAAAAGGTCCATTCCAATCCAAACTATTCTATGACTCTATGGTGTTGTGAAACCTGTTGGTGGAGCTTCTGCCACATTAACGTCCCTCAGAAGCTGGGAGTTTGCTTCCTCTTGCTTTACCCAAAATAATGAATGAGGCTTTAAAAATGTATCCTGCATGTCCTAAACAGGGAAGCACATACAGTGCACCTGAAAGATGGTATGAGAAAATAGGATATCTGAGGAGGTGCTAACAGTTTTATTGGGTCTTAATGACTGGAGGTGTGTGGAATTTTAAAGGCTGCTGGAAGACAGAGGTTTCTTTTTTCCAAGTATAGCAACATGATCCTCCCAGGCAGGGAGGTGTGGAGCCCCTTGGCTGGTCTATACACAAAAATGATACTGAAAACCCTCCAGTGGGGCAATGCAGCCAAAACTCAGGGAGAGATTCGGTGCGATCTTACTGTCCCACTTGCACCGGCATGTGCGACAACACCCATGCCCACCCGGCCACGTGATGCCTCGGTACAAGCGAAGAGGTCCATGTAGATGTACTGCGGGTTGCTCCTAATTGCCTGCAGACCGGCTGCCTTCTGGGAATTCTTGTTTTACAAGTTTTAAAAAAACAAACCCTTCACCAACCAGCTCTCCAGAGAGTCTGGCATGCTGTCAATCCCAGTCCGCAGGCTTTTACTCCTGCCTGAGAGTGTGTGTGTAGATTATGCTCCCGTATTTCAACTTTACAGGCACGCACACACCTCGCTTTTGACATCTAAGTTAGTCACAGTTACATCAAGTTGTCCTTCTCCCATGTAGATGCATAGGCATTCACAGAATCAACACCTTCGTCTGCAAAAACCAGGTATTATAATATTATACATGATATACAGGCACATGTACGCATACACACACGGTGGACAATCTATTGCTTGTCATCACTTGGAACAAACCCGTATTTTCCTAGAGAGACATCTGACCCCCGTATGACGTAATCCTCAATGCATCCTTGGTACAGCAAGCCCAACAGATATGGTTATCTTGAGGCCCAATAATGAAAGGCTTGAAGGACAGCGAAATGCTGTTGCCTTAGCAAGTGAAGCCTGCTTTATACAGGGCACGCCTGCGTACGCCGCGGCCCTTGGCCCGGCGCAGACACAGCTGCCGGTGCTTTATTCTATACCTTCTGCTTAACAAACCAAACACTGGCCTTCCAGCTGCTAAAGAGGATTAAAGATTACACTGTGAAGGAAACGCAGAGATTTCTGAGGGCAGGACAGATGAAGGCAAATAGTTCCAAGGACAGACAATACAAAGAGTTTATTTTTTTTTTTCCCTTCTGATTACGGTAGCCTCTGTAAACTTACTTGTTAAAAAGGTTATTTGTTTTAGAAGGCGATTAATGGTCCTCTGCTTGTTGTGCCTTTGCATTGCCTTGTGATTTATGAGACATTTCTATTTCAGACAATGAAATTTTGACATGTGATGTGGGATGTATGGAACTGCTCTCAACTGCCTTTGGGGCTGATTTTAAGCCAATCAGTCTGGAGTTTAGCTTTTGCCAAAGAGCTTCAAATGGGTGCATCCTTTTCCTTGGCAATCCCTTTTATGCTATGTGATCTTTTAATGGGCATTAGCTGCTTGGGATGCACACAACTTCTCTTTATTATTTTCGGTAGCTATTTTCAAAGATGCTAAGAACCAGATCATTAGCTCTGAAGTAGTGGTATGAGTGACTGACATGCAAATCAGCCCTTAACAAGGTTCATCCGCCTCTCTGAGGATTTCTCCAGCATCAGGAAGCCCCCAGAGGACACACAGCTACTGCATCTGCCTGTGCACAGCCCCACGGGTTATAAACGCATTTTGGCATTCACCCCGAGGTGGCAGTGGCTCAGCACCGCTGGAACAGCCCCCAAGGCTGGCAACATAATTTATGGCAACCACCGAGATCCCTCATCGACAGCTAGGACGTGGCCAGCGCGGCGGTGCAGCAGCATGGGGAGCGGCACGGGCAGCCACGCCAGGATTCCCCTCACCTCCTGTCCCTCACCATCTGCGTCCCTGCGGTCCGTTGTGCTGCCCGCAGGATCAGGAGAGGGTGCAGCCAGGGTAAAATTTCAGAATTAGCCTAAAATGCTCTGACATACCAGGGAACGGGACAGCTCTATCCCGCCCACCAAGCCACCTCCATCTTCCTTCAGGAGGACAGATAATTCCACTGCTGCCTTTTTAAGCCCGGTGGGCTTCTCGAGTACGGCTGGTGACCCCCACAGACCCTGCACGTCTTGTTACTTACGTCTATTGTTTTCAAATTTGGATGCACTGATCGTGAAGGATTTACACAGCTGACCTGATTTTCCAAATTAGTGAAAAATAACATTAGTATCTGCAGCAGTGCCAGCTGACGGACTTGAGATCACTCACTCACCCACTGAGATACAGAAATTGCTCTTCTCTCTTTGGTCAGAGGTATCGCTGAGCTCCTGGAACTTACTTAAGACCTGATAAATGCTTTGCACTGTTTGCATCAGGCCTGAAGTTAGTGCCAACTGAGAGCTCTCGCCCAAACACTTCTGTCTCTATCAGCGTACAATCCAGATTTGGTGATTGTACTTTATTGTATGAATCCCGGCCAGCTTCCCTTATAGTCTGGACTGTCGATGAACTTAATAAATATAAGATTTTCCCTTTACATTACTTAAACCAAATATTTCATGATTGGTGATATTATTACAGAATACCACGACAGTGCAACTTTTCGGTAGAGACCACAGTAAAAATAAGGAACTCAAAAAGAAAAAGCATATTCTTCTGGGCTGCTGGTACAGATGAACCTTGACTTGAAGACTTTCAGAAGTCACACAGGGAGAAGATGCCTTATAAAGTGTCCAGATAAAGATTTTACATGGGAATACCAGCATAGAATAGATGGGTGAAATTTTCTATCTGATGGTAAGACCCCTTGTTCTCAAGGGTTTTCTTAAGGTACTTAGAGGTTTGGTTTTTTAACTTTTTTTTAACTTCAAGGGGCTTTATAAGTTGAGGGAGGGACTCAGGAGGCCTGGAAACATTCATATACCTTCATTTCATGATCTATAATTAGACATAACTGCTCCATAGGAGAAGCTAGCAATTCTGTGAGTAACACAAAATGAGTTTTGAACAACTCAGCTCTTCACCAATAACTGAGTGCAACACTTATTTCAGAAAGCATTTTGAACCCTACCCCAGGGAGGAGTTGTGCAGGCAGTTTCCACCTTAGTGATTTTTCCTAACTCTGGTGTTATTTAAAGCCTGTTCCTTACCTCAGAACCCTCTGAGAAAGGGCCCCCGTGACTCTGATACTCTCTCCCTGTTTTCATAAAAGGAGAGAGTCACTTGGTGAAGCTGCAGCACTGCTGGATGTCAGCTCTGGTGGGACTCATTGGCCGCCAATGCGTCAGAGGCAAGACACTCTCAGAGAGGCTTTTGTAAAGAAGCAGCCTCAAAGAGGACTTGTCTTGCCATGGAAGGATTCGTGTAGCCTCTGTCTTCGAGAGCTAAGGCCATGCTAATGCTGAGACCTTTAAAATGTGTTTCCATCCTCATACACTTGTTGTTTGGGGGCTGTTGCTGAGGGAACTCAACAAGGAAAATGAGGTGAATGAATTAAGCTTCGTTAATAACAGATGATCCCCATTATCTGTAGAAAATAATAAGACTCAGTTGTCTAGCTGATGCAGTAGGTGCTGTTTAAATCACTCCTATAAGAAATAGGGCTTAGAAAAGTGCAAGTAGTGCAAGTTATTCTACATTTTAATAGTGTGTCTTTGTGTATAATTGGAAACTGGAAGGCAAAATGCACAGTGGAAACCCAAATTCTGCAGGGTGAGCACTAATGAAACAAAAATATTTCCTTCGGTGTTCAAGATACAAAAATTACCAGAACAAGATTTCTCAGTCTCCCAGAAATAGTAAGAAATTAATAAGTGAGAGAGGGAAACTATCTAACTTGGAAAGAAAAAGAAATGGAGAAATAGCCTCATGCTGTGGTAGAACCTGGTTTTGCATTGAGCAAGAGCCAAATTTCCTTTTGACTTTTATGGGAGCCAAACCTTACTTCTCATCAGAGCTGCATGCGCTGGGCCCATGACCACATGTCTTCTACCCAAGTAGCTGTAGCTCACACTCAATTAATATTCTGCTTGGGAGCAGCCAGGCTTGGCATTTCTCTTATCAGAGTGGAAGATAGCACGTGTAGCCTAACTCATGTCCCATCATTACACGGGAAAGCTCCAAGTCCATGTGGAGGAGTAAAGGACTTGCACCTTCACAGAGCCCCAGACCTCAGCCACCATCTTGCCTTCATTAAGAGTATAGATGGTGGCCCTGGGAGTCTAAACTTCGAAACCATGTTAGATTTATGTTTAACATGCAATAAATTCTTAACTGTGTAATGAGTATGTGGTGCCAGGAGAAGCTGAGAAAGATGCATCTCACTGAGAGAAAAAGCCTGTGTGACAAGGGTGATGTGAATCAATGACTCACCTGTTGATGCTGGGAGAATGAACCTACGCTCTGGACAAGGATTGTCAGAGAAATTATAGATTCTTCCCCCATGCATTATTTATGAAAATGGATTGCTGAAAATACTGCAACACTGGGAAATGAGTGTAAGATACCACGTGCGAAAAAAATAGCTGAAAGAGAATGTCTGGAGGGAAAAGGACTTGGGAAGAGTAAAGAAGGGAAAAGTAAAGGCAAAAATTGATGCAGTAAAGTTGTGGTCGCAGAGGTTTTTTAAATTTCTGGAGTATTAACAGTAACCATTTTCATAGTAGCTTTTTATGCTTATCAAATAGGTGAATAAAAGAATCATGGAATCATAGAATAGTTTGGGTTGGAAGGGACCTTTAAAGGCCATCTAGTCCAACCCTCCTGCAATGAGCAGGGACATCTTCAACTAGATCAGGTTGCTCAGAGCCCCGTCCAACCTGACCTGGAATGTTTCCAGGGATGGGGCATCTACCATCTCTCTGGGCAGGGCAACTGGTGCCAGTGTTTCATCACCCTCATGGTGAAAAATTTCTTCCTTAGATCAAGTCTAAATCTTCCCTCTTTCAGTTTAAAACCATTACCCCTTGTCCTACTGCTACCGGTCATGCTAAGAAGTCTGTCCCCATCTTTCTTCTAAGCCCCCTTGAAGTACTGGAAGGCTGCAAGAAGGTCTTCCCAGAGCCTTCTCTTCTCCAGGCTGAACAACCCCAACTCTCTCAGCCTGTCCTCACAGGAGAGGTGTTCCACCCCTCTGATCATTTTGGTGGCCCTCCTCTGGACCCGCTCCAGCAGGTCCATGTCCTTCCTGTGCTGAGGGCTCCAGGGCCGGACACAGGACTCCAAGTGGGGTCTCAACAGAGCGGAGTAGAGGTTCAGAATCATCTCCCTTGACCTGCTGGCCACGCTGCTTTGGATGCAGGCCAGGATACGGTTGGCCTTCTGGGCTGCAAGGGCACATTGCCAGCTCATGTTCAGCTTTTCATCCACTGATACCCCTAAGTCCTTCTCATCAGGGCTGCTCTCAACCCCTTCATCCCCCAGCCTGTACTCATCCCGGGGGTTGACCCAACCCAGGTGCCAGAACCCTGCACTTGTTGAACGTCATGAGGTTCACACAGGCCCATTCCTCAAGCTTGTCCAGGTCCTTCTGGATGGCATCCCGTCCCTTGGGCATGTCAACTGCACCACTCAACTTGGTGTTGTCTGCAAGAAGTGACCAATGAGCATGCCAATAAAGATTGATAAAGTTAATGAGTAAGGAGAACATTTTAAAATGTATTTTTCCATATATTTACTTGCATAACTACAGATATAGCAATAAAACCTACTGACAAGTCACAGAGTTAGCAGGATGTGATTACGTTGTCTCTCTGTAAGGAGAGAAATGTTACCATCCTAAGGCTAACTGTGGTTTCCTGACAACTGCATTGTTATTTTCATTACATGATGTGATATCTGGATGCCAACAAAGTACCTTGTTCCTCTGGGAGGACTATCCTAATGAAATACAGTTCTTTTGCCTATTTACTATTAACACGTTTGAATTTTTACAGAGCATGTTTTCCAAATCCCTGCTCCTACAAATTGAGTCAGACTAATGTAACCAAATAATATTGCAGCAGCTATGAATAGAGAAACAGTTGTCTATTTCTAACCACTTCTTAACTAATGCAAGTATTTTTTTCATTGCTTATGACTAATTGTTGTTGTGTCAAAAGCAGTAGACAGGAAAATTGATGTTTCTTCCAAACATATCATTACAGTCACTAAAATAATGAGAAATACATCAGATATTTTTAGGTCATCATTTTTTGTCAGGGAAAATAGCAACCTTTTTGAATAAACTGGAAATCATTACTGCTTCCACTGGGATTCACACTGAACACACTAATTATGGTGAATTCATTTGGTACTGACAAAGCTACGGCGAGGTAATTTCATGGAAGCTCCATCACAAATTGCAATGGGCTGGGTTGTCCCTGGGCCAGAAACTTGTCTTTTGGCTGTGCTAGGCTCTCTGTCCCCCGACGGGGCACTGGAGGGAGAACAAGCTGAGCTCAGGGGGTGTAAATCCCATCCCTCAGCAATCCCGTGGGATTGCTCTCCTGGCTCCCGTGCCCTTGGACCCCATGGCAGTAGAAGGAAGGGCACCGTGGGGCTGGGGAAGGGTGGGGGCAGCTCCTGTCATACTGCAGGGCTTTGGGGCACCTTCAGGAGCAGCACTGCACGTACAAGGGTGCTCAGGGACAGCCTTTCCAAAATAACTTCATGTATAGGCACATCCTCAGGAAATTAATCTGCATTAACTAGAGGTAAGTGTGTAAAATACCTCATTAAACCACAGCAGACTGCAGTGCTCAGATGTTCGCTAGACTTTCAATGAACCAAATTAAGTTTCACTTCCAGCAAGGAGAGTGTCAGGGCAGTCCAAGAAAAGCGGATACCAAGTGTAGTGTTTGATTGCTCTTGCATGTCCCTCAGCCGCAATGTCAGCTTCAGGATCTCCTGCCCCAATGAGACCTGGTAACAAGCTGCCACCACTGTTTGTGGGGCTGAGCAATGAGGTCTACCTGGGAACTGCTCTAGGTGGTAAACAACGCCTTCTCCCTTTTCATCCAGGCTCACTTTTATTTTGGATCAATTAACTGGTAATTTTACCATGTGGCCCTAAAAGCAGCTGGGGAGGCAGAGCTGAGAAGGTGATGGGGAGCAGGAGTTGGTGGCTGAAGTCTGATGGAAATGTTTGAGCCAGTATTACCATGAAAGTAAAACTCTGTGGCACTTGGCCATCACTTGCCTGTTGGCTTCTCCCTCAGAGTGGCTTTGGGATGATTTGTGCTTTGAAGATGCCAAAATGCTCAGATACTGTCCTAGTATGGACACTGTACCTAATTTATGCAGAAAGAAACAGCCACAGAAGCAACAGCCTTGATGTCGTCTCATAACTATGGCTCGCAGAACCACCAAAACAGACTTTCCTTTTGTTTTTTTTTTTTAAATGTGGATATTCCCTATCCAGGGAAGGGAAGGGAAGGGAAGGGAAGGGAAGGGAAGGGAAGGGAAGGGAAGGGAAGGAAAAGTCCCGCCACCTCACCTCAAGGGAAGGGAAGGGAAGGGAAGGGAAGGGAAGGGAAGGGAAGGGAAGGGAAGGGAAGGGAAGGGAAGGGAAGGGAAGGGAAGGGAAGGGAAGGGAAGGGAAGGGAAGGGAAGGGAAGGGAAGGGAAGGGAAGGGAAGGGAAGGGAACCCCTGTCAAGGGAAGGGAAGGGAAGGGAAGGGAAGGGAAGGGAAGGGAAGGGAAAGTCCTTTCCTAATACCACCCTCCACTTTCCCTGGGTAAGAGTATCATCTGCACAAACACACCTGATTTGCCAGGAATAGAGTTACCACTGCAATAATTTTCCTGCTTGAGCCCTCCTCATCATTATTTTTTGATTTGTGCTGAAATGTGTTTGTTTTGTACAGGGTTCTGTAAAGGCAGTTCTGCTCCTCAAACTGCATCAAACATCTCAGGTGTAAGTAATGTTGCCAGTCAAAAGCAACTGAATGTTCAAAACTAGGAATATTTAATAAAATATAAGATTTCCAAAGACAGTGTTAGGAGAAACAACATTTTCTGTTATTCTTCATAAATGAAAATACTTTTTTTTTGCTGTTTACTGATTACTTTTATGTTCTAAACTAGTAACTACTTGCCTGATCTAAAGCAATAACATTTTTCTTGAAGCACAAAGCATTACAACTATAAATCAATCAGGCTCATTATTTATTTAGAATAAATATCTTGGCATTCACTGAAAACAATCTTTCAGATGTTTATTTAATTCATATCACAGACTTATAATTTATTACTTTCAAAGATTAATGGGCTGAAATGAGGTTAACAAGTATTGCTAAACTTTGTCCATTAACTAAAAGGTAGTTCTGGAACAAAAAAGCTATAATGTATGTTAAAAAATCCTGGAAGATGTAGAATGACCCCTCTGGAAAAAAAAAAAAAAAAAAGAAAAAAAAGGCAATTTAGTTGTAAAAAAGAGGAAAATGTCTCCAGAGTCAAATTATCTAAAAATCAACACGCCTGTGTAAGTCATTCTACAGATGCAAACCACTGGCATGACCTGTTCGTCAAATGTGTCATGGATCAAAACTCAGTCTTATTTTTCTGGAGGCACTGGGTTTCTAAATGAAATGGTCATAACCAAAGTATTTACGTTTACTTAATTTTTTTAGACCAAAGATTCACCTCACAGAATGGTTCCCATTGCAGGGCTGGAGAGTGATCAGAAAGTGAGGATGGGTTTCACTACAGTAGACAGAATTAAACTGAGCTACTGATTCAGCTTAATTTAGCAGAAAGAAAATTAATTTCTTAAATAATGAAATGTATTGCAAACTGATTAATGCTCACTTCCCTGAAGCCCTCTTTCTTTTATCTCAGTTCAGTATTTGGAAGCTCAGGACTGGATATTTTCTTTCTCTCCCATCGAAGCAAAAGGCCAAATTGCAAATCCCTATTAAAGCTTTCCTTCTGTGGCCACTAGACAGTTGTGTTTTGCAAACCCGTCTCCTCTGCCGCGTTAGCCACTACACCTCCATGGCTGTTGGAGGCTGGAGGAGCCTCCCCATCACCAGACCCAGCATAAAGCCCCTAAATGCTTCAGCCAGCGTTGGGCCTTGGGAGCCCGGTTGACTCACCTCCATGGGCACAGCGGGATCCGCAGCGGATCCTGCAGGGTACGGTATCTGAATACCACGGAACTGTGCGAAGCTCTTTGAAAGGCAACCTAGGATTTTTTTTTTTGTTTCTTTTCTTTTGTTTTGTTTTTATACAAAGCTGCCTGTGATTTTGTGTTTCATAGGCTCAGACAGGGCGGCTGTGTTCCCAGAAGAATAAGCCTATCTGCATTAGCCAGCACTCAGATCCAGGAGGCATTGCGAAAGGATCAGCATCAACATGGGAAAGGCAAGTATCAGCTCAGACACCTTTAAATATGCGAATAATTTCAACTTCAACATTCCTTTGATGCACCAAATTTTGGCAACTAATAGGGAAGAACCTCTGCGCAATGCTTGGAGATGTTTCAAGACTTTCAGGAGTGAAACCTAAGGAGATTTACACTCCTAAATCGCACCCTGGCTTCTGAAGATGCCACAGTCACACTGGGAAATCGTGATACAAAATTAGTAGAAAAGAGAGCTCCAGATCACTTTCTGTGGTGTACAAAGACCGCTCTACAGAGCTTTGCAGTTCTTGCCATTTGCTGAACCTGCCATTCAGATACGGGTCTGTGCCGTTCCAGCGGGGACCAGGCTTTCCGTCTACTGTCCACAGGTACCTATGGGTTAAAAGGCAACCAAGAAATGCAAATCTGTTGCCAGTCGGCTGAAAGCCACTGCGCAAGGATCAGTACCTCAGCTGGAGGTCATCAGCGTGTACTTTGATACCTATAATCAAGTGCCTTCGTAGCTTCAGAAAGGCGCTGTATTAGAGAAGAACTAATGAAACCTTGGATGAACTTCTTCATCCAGAAGAACTGGATGAAACCTTGGCACTGCTGGAGTCAACGAGAGGTTTAACTGTGATTTTCTAGGTCTTTATCCTCAATGCTGCTTCATTTGTTTGAGGTCAGCCAAAAGTGCCTGGCAGTTTTATGCTTACATGGTAACAGGAGGAGAATGACAAGGCTGAAAAGCTTAATGGTAGTTAATTTGAGAGCACTTTTAAGGCTGAGTAAAAGAGAGTATTTAGAGATATAAGTGGATGGATTAATTTCTTGAAAGAGGTTGAATTATTACAGTATTAGAATAAGTGTATTTTGAAATAGTTTTTCAGAAAATGTCTGTTCTGGGACAAAAAGAACATTTATATTTGTTCTTAAGCTTTCATATGCTTTGTATTATAAACCTGTTCCCCACATTAATTTTCTTGCAATTGTGTTCAGTGACTTCTCTTTTCTGTATCGTGAATAATAAACCCTCTCCATATTCTTCATACTTTCACTGGACATAAAGACACAGTTTAAAACCTTTTTGTTGTCTGTGGCTCAAGACATATATTTTTTAACGCCGCTCACTTGGTAACTGGTGTCCCATTGTACAGCAGGGTCTTGAGCTACGATTTATCATCCCAGGCACTGCCTTTGCACAGCAAATGGAAATACCCGAGTTTCCTGACGTCGGTGAGGGACTGCAGAGGTGTGTGTGCATGCATGGCCTCCTTTTGTATGCACAACCTCCCTTTTACAGAGAGGAGACGTGCATGTTATCAGGTCTGCTAAAACTACAGGAAGGGCGACTGGCACAGCCAGCGTCAGACTGGAAGTCCCACGTCTTCAGTCTTCACTTAACAACTAGAATATCATGGAATTATTGATCATGAAATACTTTGGGTTGGAAGGGACCTTTAAAGGCCATCTAGTCCAACCCCCTGCAAGGAAAAGGGACATCTTCAACCAGATCAGGTTGCTCAGAGCCCCGTCCAACCTGACCTGGAATGTTTCCAGGGATGGGGCATCTACCACCTCTCTGGGCAACCTGTGCCAGTGTTTCACCACCCTCAGTGAATAGAAATAGAAATAGAAATAGAAATAGAAATAGAAATAGAAATAGAAATAGAAATAGAAATAGAAATAGAAATAGAAATAGAAATAGAAATAGAAATAGAAATAGAAATAGAAATAGAAATAGAAAATAGAAAAATAACTTGTGCCATAGTGATGGGGCTCTATCTCCCTGGACAGATGTAGCAACTTGAAATAACTACATAAAGTGTAGAAAGACCATATTCTCATCAGGTTAAACGCAGCCAAATGGAGACTCACCCCAGTGGGGGACTCTGCATCTGCGCCATCGGAGGATACTGCCCTCGCTGCACTGCACATTTCGCTGAAATACAGCTCCTGAATCGATTTATCTGAGCGTTATATGTAAAAAGACGTGAATTTGGCTTTGCTAGCTAGCTGCAAGAACAGTGCCACCAATCCTAATAAATGAACTGTCTCGCTCAGCTTAAAGACGCCGTTGTATTTGCTCTCCAGTGCTGTTGAGAGCAGAGGGGAACAGGAAGGCCCGAAGGCCAGAGAGGCGCAGGGGCAGCAAGAAGAATATGTCTCTCTCCTAGAGGTAAATGAGAAGTGTAAATTACACCTTTTCAGTTTATTAGGTACTAATTAAGGGTTGCAAGCCTGGCATTCTTCTACCAGACTTGTGGTGCCAGGGAAGCAGGCACCTGTGCGTTCGGAGGAGGATTGCTACCCTGTGATTATACAGAATCCAAGCCTGGATTTTTCTTTTTTTGGGTATTGTTGTTATTTGAATAATAGATCATCAGCGTGCCTTGCTGTGGCGGTCCGTTATTCACGCGCGGTTATCACCCAAGAAAGATGTGTGACTGCTTCGGAGAGCTCGTGTGATGCCCAGGCAGCGTGCCTGTGCGCCGAGAGCCTCATGAAGGTCTGACTGACCTCAGGAGGGAGAATAAAGGGTCCCTGGCCATCCCCCAGAAACAGTGGGAACGAGCTGATCCCTGGTACATTTAGGTGAGCCATCACCCCCGGATATACTATAAATCTTGATGCAGCTCCAGGTGAAAAACACACGTTCCCTGAAACCCTCCTCTGTGAGGAAGGTTTCTGCAGAAGGTTTCTCCTGTTGTTCTTCTGCAGAGAAGCAGCGAGCTACAGCACTTCTGCAACCTGGTTGCCACCAAGTCTCTTATTGCTCTTAAAGCAAGGGGTGGGGAGGGGACGGTAGGAAGGGTCCACAAGAGGACAGCAAGGTAGCCCTGTAGGTGTTACAGAGAAAGACTTCCAAGCAGGGAAGTACATGTGAAGGACCTGGTTTGAAAATTAGTTACAGAGGTTAACATCATGGGCCAAGATGTAGCAGAAGGTCCCCTCCTGATATCTAATGAGAGAGGAAAGTTTTTCAGGGCATGGGGAACTGTAGAGATAGGTAAGGGGAATAACTGCTGAGGAGCTGCACCAGCGAGGACAAGTACCCTGTGCTGGGGAAGAGGAAGGGAAGGGGGATGCCAGTGAGGAGACCGGCAAGGAGGATGCTCTCTGCAGCCCTGCTCTGCCTGGGTATCAGATTGGGTTTGCCAAGGCCAAAGAGGAGCACGCTGTGGAGCCTGAGATTTGACATGGTGAGAACCCAAACAGGAGTTTCGTCTAAGAGTCCAGCTTAGCCATCTGGAGCCAATCTAATCATGCCCTAAAATGTTTTCCTCCCACACTCCAGCCGGAAGAAAACAATAGTATCATAGCTGAAGACTTCTTAGTGGCAGTGGAGCAAATCTGAGTTCAAGGGTGGCTGATTGGGTCATGCACCATATGATCTGCAAGCTTCAGATGCAGAAGCTGACGCTTGGCTGTTCTGACTGCACCTTGCTTTGTGCAGTTACTTTGTGTTGCTCTACAAAGGCAGCTTAGTTTAAACCATTTTTTCCGCATGTAAAAAATGTGTGGATGTGTACAGCGAGCATCTCCCAGCCATGGAAAGAAGTATGAGGGAGGTTCCTGCTAAATCCCATAACAGCTAAACCCCAGCTATCTGAGCATCTTCAGCATAAGTCCAAATAATCCACCAGATAAATAGAAGAAAGGTTAGGCTTACTGATTTTCTTTCAATGTTTGAAATATTTTGCTTTCCCTCCCTTAAGTTGCATTAACAAATGCTAAAATTATTTGTTCTTTTGTGACTTATGGCAATGGTTGTATGACAGGTTTTTCAGTTTACTGGCAAAACCATTCAAAAAAATGCAGGAACCCACCTCCACCCCCTCTTCATTTTTTAGATGTTTCAAACTGTTTTCCATTTCTTACAAAGCTGAAAGCATTTGAAAAAAAGTTTGAGGACAGATGAAATTAGCTCGTAGTTTTATGCTTGCATAGTAACAGAAGGAGAATGGTTAGGTTGAAAAGCTTAATGACAGTTAATTTAGGATGATTATTTAGTTGAAGCATAAGGTAGTATTTAGAGATAAAAGAAGATGGAAGTTTTCAGAAAAGGTATGTTTTGGGAAAATAGGACTAGGAAATGCAAAACCACAGCGTGCACTTCCCTTAATAGTGGAACTGCAAAAATACATCTCGCTGACATTGCAGACCCCAAGGTAGCATCTGCATACCTCTATATTATCTTTATAATTCACCACGTAATAGTGGTGGACATCATCGTAAAGCTGTTCCTTGGGTTGACTACATCTAAGCCTGTGCGTGTAAAATGGTATCATGTGGCACAAATAGGGGAGGGTGTAGCTTCAGTGAGATCCCTCCTCAGGTGGCATTCCTTAATATTAAAACCACTTTGCTTAATTATGCAAATGCTAGTGAGAGTATTAAAGGAAAAACTGGAATCTCTAATTGGGTGGACCTCCTTGTCTATATCCTGGGTACGTCCAACTGTTCAGCTGTAATGCTTTTAAGAGTATTTGCTGTAGCAGTAACTTTGTGCTAACTGTGTTCTGTGCAGGGGAATTACTGAGCCTTGCTAATTTTGAAAGCAACTACCCCATTTTCGGCAATCATAGTTTGAACCATGTACATAAATAATTAGCCCATAGACATATATTTTACTCTAATCAGCCATTAGTTCTCGAATGATTTCTGCTAAAATTTGCTAAAAAAAACCTTCAGATTTTTACTTAAAAATAGTACAAATGAAATAAACCTGTGGAACAAATAAAATTTTTCATAAATTTTCATTCAAAAAATGTTCCCCATCTTAGTTTACAAAAAGCAACAAAATAAATAATGTCAAGGCAACAAATCCCCAATCCTTCATTATAACTCTTAATATGCTGGCTAGAATAGCAATCAGTAAGTATAAAGAACCCCAAACATTGTAAAAATCATCTTTGCATCTCACATCTGGAGGGCAGATGGCTTACCTGGCATTCAAAATACAAGCAGTATCAGTTTAAGTCTGAATTATTTTTAGGTGTTCAAGTAAGTGGAGGGTTTGATCCAAACCCATCTTCCATCATCACATATGCCAGAACTTAAAAATAATTTCTCATCTGAATGAAAACAGGGAGGAAGTCAAGTACTTTGATCTCGAACCCCATAGTTTTTCTTAAAGGCTTCTCTTGTAATGAAAAGTGTCTGCATAGATTATCTTTTTGTCTGACGTATCAATATACCATGGGATACAGAAACAAACTGCATCATCTTTTAACAGATCTTTGCAACTGAGTGATTATAAATTTACCTTATCCAAGTGATTCACCTCTGGGATAGTGTTTGAATTTCTGCTACCTCTTTTGCACCTTGCATCAGGAGGAGAGAAGGAAGAGAGTGATCAGGAGAAAGCCCAAGCGTAGCTGCTGACAGCAGCAAACAACAGCAGATGGAGAAATTTGTGTTACATTGCAGTGAACCAGCCCTTCAGCAAGAAAGGGGATATTACTGTGTATACGTACACAGTGACTAACGGCAGATAATCTGGAATGAAGATGAATTGTTTCCCTAATATGCCATGTATGCTGGCCACAGGCTGCCTGCTTGGCTGCCCCAGTCCTGTGGGAGCCCCCCAACCAGCCTCTTAGGACCTCTTAGGAAAAACTGAGGGATTATCCCTTCATAGACCCCTTATGGTGACTTCCAAATATCTTAGCTTAAACTATGCCCATAGTGTCCAGCTATGTCCGTATGCCCACTATGCCCAGTTTAGCATCTACCTAAGACTGTCCCTGAGGCTGTCCCACACCATGAAGCTCTCCATTTCCCTGGGCAGAAATTGGAGGGATCTGGGAAAAAGGAAAAAGAATGATGACTTCTAGAAAAGTTCAGTATTGATTCTGTAAGGATCGCTTTTCCTTAAGGAGACTGGGATTTAGTGAAGCTGTCATTCGGAAATGTCTGCCTCCACCTCGGCAGGGTCCCCACCTGAGCCTGTTGGGTCATGTGTGGTGTCAGGAAGGTAACTTTCAGATTCACGTTCATCACAATTAACACTAAAAATGACTCATCTGCAGAGCCTTGGTTTCCCCGCTGACTTGCATCAGTCCTGCACTTGCAGGTTTCTTCTAACTCCAGTGAAACTACTCGTCATGTATATGATGATCTTAGAGGAAAGGAGAATTAAGCCATGTCTCTATCCTATAAAAGCACTCTCATCCTGGAGCCAGCGGCATCTGCTATGGCTTAAATCATCCTTACAGGACTATGAGCTGTTTTTTAGAAAAATGAGGAGTCTTCTCAAAGGAATGTCAGAGCCTGGAGTCTCGACCAGACAGATCACTAATGATAGCTTGTGTCAAAAGTACAGCAGCAAGGAAGTTGAAGTATACATTCCATAAGCTTAAGCACTTGGAAACTTTTCATTATTGTTTAAACAAAGCTCCTCACAGTTTTGGGGGTGTCTTAGAGATCTCTGATGTTTACAGAGACTGAAATTTGCCCAGGTCTTTATTAATTGATGCTTGTAAGTGACTCTTTTGTCCTGGCAGCATAATTCCCCATGAACGTTTGGGTGCATCACAAAAATGATCAAAAACTGCATCCTTGCCTGTAGACCCATTCAAAAGACTAAGTCGTAAATGGATGTGTAGCCTGGATTATCCCATTCCTTTCAGAGCTGGTTCTTGCAGTTAAGGAATGGCTTGGTGGAAGATTGCTTGAATTCTCAGTTCAGGTGTTGAATCTACATTTGTTCATATTTGCTTGTAATAAGCACTGCGTTAGTTTTCATAGAGGAGATTTGAAATCCTACTCTTGCACCAAAAAGGTAAATACCAAAGAAAAATAAGAAGCAGCAGCAAAGACGGCAGGAACTTAGAGGGATAGATCCTCCTAAACACTGGTGTTATATGTCCTTGGCGAGCCTGTAATTCTTTGTTTCACTGGACTACAGAGATATATGAAGAATTACTAAATTAATGCACATGATATCCATCAAAATAGGAATTTTTATGAATGTCACATATTAATCCCTCTGATCTAATAGCAGAGTTGCAGAATGTAATTAGCAGCTCTATCAGCAGGAGTCTACATTTGTCAAATCATTATTACATCAAAATTGGCTTTACGTGCACATCTTGTGTAACCATGGAGAACAGGTTCTTGCATATTTTCAAACAACACATACAGCCTTGCTGTAGAGGCAATCCTACTGATTTTCTTATGTGATCCGAGAGTTAAGGTGATACAGAGCACCTAGCTAAGGTGATACAAGCACCTGGCCCTAAGCCCTATGTAGTGCTCTCAGTTGCCTAGATAAGATGGAAGAGAATGAAAGCATATTGATGTAATACTGATGTAAATACCTCCTTAGCCCAAATTATTATGGGTCTTCTCACAAGAGCTATGAGAGAAAAATGCAAGGATAAGGAGATTAGGACAAGAAAAGAGGCATGTAGCAGTGAAGAGATCAGTAATCTATAGTTCTTAGAATTTAATCAGGTGCACAAAAGATTATTTTTTAATTTTAAGGAAGGACTGGACAGATCGTTGATATGCACTGGTTGTAATTATGACTTCGTATGAACTAAGACTTGTAAATTGAAACATCTAACTGGGCTACTTGCAGATCTGTTTGATCTGTAACCAAATGTACTGCTGCTGCAGTAAGACATGGCCTTTCAATGCAGTGAGTGGTTTGATAGCTTCACTAAGTTTAATGTCGCAACAATAAGTTACTGATTTTAGTGTCATTTGTTACTTATGATGATTAATGAATCCCATACATAAGGCTGTCTATACTTACCAGTCCTCAGAACAACATTATAAACCTTTACGGTAAAGATATGTTACTTTGACATGCAATTTAATTAGCACTTTAAGTAACGTGAGGTTTTCTGATGAACGAATTTGGATGCCTGTCTTACAGTTTAATACTATACACATGCAGTGCCAAATTTTGCTCTCGGGTTTATAACTTCAAGCTTGCTGGCACTTACTGCATCTTGCTGAAATGAGGCATCTAATTAAGTGAAGCATGTACTCACCCTGATTTCCTCTCCAGTCAATGGAGAGATTTCAGTGGACTAATTAGCCAGTTGGAAGGTGCCTACATCTCTTATTGATGACAGAGCATGTCCAGCATGCCCAGACCCTGAAATAGGTGAGATGAATCTGAGCCATTGACCTAAGATCTCAGAATCACAGAATCATTAAGGTTGGAAAAGACCTTTAAGATCATCAAGTCCAACCATCAACCCAACACCACCATGCCCACTAAACCATGTCCTGAAGTGCCACATCTACACATTTTTGAACACTTCCAGCGATGGTGACCCCACCACCTCCCTGGGCAGCCTGTAGCAAGATGTCCTTATATGCCTAGGATAGACCTCAGTCCTTAATATTTTGAACTGTTCACTTGCAGAATATTCATATATTCAACAAATTAACTCACAGAATGTTCAATAAAACTGTCAAAAATAGAGTATCTTTCTTATGAAAGAAGAAAAAAAGTACACAAATACAGATCAAAGTTAGGGTTTATTTTTTCTCATGTTACTCCCCACACTGGTGATGTTGGTCCCAGCTTGGTGTACAGATACTTCTTTCTTCTTTTTACTTAATTCTTATAAATCTAAATTAAAACTTACAATAATTTGTGGACTTTTTAAGTTCATGAGAGGAGAATGCATACTATTTTATCTCAGAAAGCAACATCAGGAAGGTCTTATTCTGAAAAACTTGAGTGTGCTCCTTCAAGGCAAGATGTCAGCATCACATCGAAGATCACTTAATAGTGCATCTAAAAGTAATATTTTGGACTGAAACCTGATGGGCAGGGAAAATCAAAACCAGCAGAAATAAAAGAAATTCAGCTTGTGTCGGAATCTTCCATGAAATATAGATACCATGCAAAGGACGATATTGCAGGCACAAAAAATTAATGCTTAATTGATTGGCAAATAGGACTTATGCACTGCATGGATGTAGTACTCTGTTGCTCTCTGCTTGTCCTCTCTTGTGATTGACAGGATGTCAATTAATATATAGAGAGGTTTGTGTTTTGTGATGTAGGCTTGTCTTGATGAAGAGCTACATTGCAGTTGCTAGTAGAAACTTCCAGCCACCATTTTTCAAGTGTCTTCTGCCATTTCCTCTCTGGGGTGTGTTTTGTTTGGCAATCCAGAAGTGAACAGATCTATGCTAGTCCAACATCACTAAATAAATCAGTCTCAGGTTTTGAGTGAATTTGATTCATGTGACTGAGCCAGTTGTTTTATGAATTTCCTGACTGGCAGAGTTTCATGGTACAGTCCTCAGAAGTTCCTGTCTGAGTATTGCATGTAATATTTCTTTCACTTACTGCTTATAAAATAGGCCAGGTGCATAAAACTTAACAGTGTCATTTGCAGAGGTCAACTGCCTCTTTTTTCCCTCAAAAAAGTGCAATATTTTATAAGTGAAAATCTGCAAATGTGAAAATCAATGAAAACACCTCCGATAAAATAGGTATCCCAAAACCTGATGGTAAATTCAAAGAAGAAAGGCAGCGTCTCATAAAATCATAGAATCTTTGGGTTGGAAGGGACTGTTTAAGGTCATCTATTCCAACGCCTCTGCAATCAGCAGCGACATCTTCGACCACATCAGGTTGCTCAGAGATGGTACATGGGAATGTGTTACATTTACCAAAAAAAGCCCTCCCCATCTATATTTTTGTGTAGGTGCATACACCTTTTCAGGAATAATAATGGAGGAATCTGCTTGTGGAAATGCCAGATGTTCTCCCAGTATTCATTGCTGTCAATAGGAGCTACATTTACAGGTGAAGATGATACATTTTCACCTTAAGAAATTTGAAAGTAAGGCTCACTTTCTTCCCAAAAAGTAAGGGACCAGAGCATTCCCCTGGACAACTGAACCAGAAACCCGCAATGGACTGACTTACGAATGGATAAGAAAAAAAAGGCTCTCTTAGAAGGAAGAGGCATAAGCCCAGCTGACGCGGAAGGATGGAGCAATACTTCTAATACGGACTTCCAGCATCTGGCAATATTTGCATTATTCTTGGAGCTGTTCCTGACCATGACGTATCTGGTTACTTGCAGCAGCTGGAATCAACTAGTATACGTCGGTATGCTAACCAGCATTTAAAACGCCGTATATGTTGGCCAGTATTATGAAATAAGTTTTACAGCAGGAACTACTGCATTCTTTTCCGGTAGTATTAAATTTCTATTTCAATCACTAGCAGCGTGGAGCTGATCAGAAAATGTCTTCGTACTGGCTGGACTTTGATCCTGGGAACTCCCTGCAACAACACAGTACTCCAAGAAGATAAATTGGTGCACATGAATAAGAGAATAGAAATTATTCCATTTGTCAATGGTGCCAGGAAATTCTCAATGATAATAATAATAACCCTCCATACATAAAGTTGAAAAATAATTCTGTACATAAGCTCTCTCTCCTTTTTTAAAGGGACACTTATGAAGAGAAACTCACAGGGGCTGAGGTAACATCTTCCGATAGAAAAAAATGAACACAGAGCAACCCAGAGATTAAAACTCTGAAAAGCAAAGCATATATTTGCTTTTGTTTTACAAAAAAAAGTGTTGATGCAAAGAATAGAACTGTTTGACATGTGTGATCTGTACATTGCCTGGGCTAGTCTAGGATAGGCTTTGCCTCAACCATTTTGAAGGCTGCAACAAGATGTTGGAAAACATATCTCTTTCCTCAGCCTCCAGCTGCTTCTGCTCCCCGAGTCCCCCGCCTGTGCCCGGGCACCTGACTGCCTACCTCTGGGTCCACCCTGCTCCCGGGTAGGTCTCATGGTCCTTGTGCCAGGGACGTCTCCATCGCAGGCTCACCACGAAGGGAGTGGGGACTTCCGTACCCCCTCTCTACGGCAAATCTCAGCACAACCGGCTGCAGGCAGACTGCCAGGGCAGCCGATTTCGCGCTCGTCACTCAGGGTTTATTGCTGAGCAAAGCTGGTTGTCAGTACCACAACCTTCACGAGAACAAAACATCATTTGAAAAAGGAAGTGTGTGTGTTTAACTCAAACCAAAGGCTTACGGAGACAACCTCTCAGGCTCGAACACAACTCTTTCACTACTGCTTAGCCCTTTATGCCGTCCTGCGGAAGCCGGTGAGCCTGGCACCCCTCATTTGTTAATACTGGATTAAAGTTGAAGCTTGCAGGAGAACAACTTCAGCCTTGTCCAGGCATGTCCACAGGCTGAAGATGGGTTAACCCAGCCCCATGACAGAAAGTTCATGCTTCCAGCCCAGCTGCAGGAACACAGGCATTACCTGATCTGATAGAAATTAGAAGTAACACAGACAATACGTGACAGACCCGAGCACTGCCACTGCAGAGTTAACTCGTTAATACTTTTTGAGCAAGGTTGAAGAAGTGAATGTGTTAAACAGGACATGTGTTGATGCCCAGCGTGGTTTTGATCTGTCTCCAGGAACGTGACAAAAACACCCTTCTTGCACGGTCCAGCCACAGCCTGAGGTTTGCTTGCACAGGTTGCACATCCCACTTCCCAAAGAGCTGTCGGGCAGCTCAGAAGGAGGAGAGAGTGGCCAAAGTACAGGAACACCAAATAGTTTCAAAACTGGTTACACTTCAAATCTGTTTGACATTTCCACTGTCAGTTATATAAATGTAGCAGCGTTGTTATTGCAGGGCAGGCTATTTTAAGACAGTCAGACTAACAGACTTGGATTTCAATATTTATTTAGATCCTTAGTTTTGCCATTGCATTTGTTAGCTCTTGTTTTTTGTCAAAATGGATCAACTAGAACTAATGTCTAGCACATGTTCCCTAGGGAGGGATGCCAAGCTGAACTGTGAAATACACTTGTCATTCCATGCTCTTCTACTCTTACTTCGGGTGAATTTGGTCATGCCAGTCCCACTCAAGTTCTTCCAAAACCAATTAATCAGACGAAGTCTGTGGTCCTCCACAATTTTTAAGAGCCAGGCTGCAGAGATATCAAACTGGGCAAAGAAAACTAGTGATCACCTGTTCAAAGACTTGTCTCTAACTTCTTTCAGCTCCCTTATTGGTAAAGTAGGAGAACTTAGGCTCCTTGGTAAAGCAATTTAAAGTCCATGGACAAAAGTACCAGAGAATAAGGTTTAGGTGTTATAAGACTTAGGTCTCAATAAAGAATTTTCTTCTTTCCCAGTGAGATCGCTGTGCTGTCCCATGTAGATCGCCATCATTATTTTGTTCTTCAGTACTTTCTTGCATTTGAGATGTTTTTCACTATATGTTTTTGAGAGTAGAAAAGACCTTACAGTGGCTTCTTTACAAGGACGTTAATAATTTAAATTCCCTGAGAGTGAGAGTCCTTTCATCACTTATGCTCAGCCCCACATACAGGACTTTCTTAGGATATGTAATTTGATCTCCCATTAGTCTTTTCTTGTGGCCTGGATCTTCCCTCTTTCATGTCCTCTCTTGCTTTTTAACACTGTGGAGATTGTCTGAAGCCAGCAGCAAGCTACAAAAGTTTTTCGCTGCTAGCATTTCGTCTTCAAAGAAGCCTTGCTATGGCCACTCCAGCCTCTGCTAGCAGAGAAAGCCTTTGAAATGCATGAGGCTCCACTGCCCAGTCACAGCAATGATGAGCAAAAAAAAAAAAAAAAAGAACAAAAAAAAAAGAACTGCTTGTTTAAACTGTTGGTAGCGACCATATAATTAAAGAGATGAGAAGGTCTGGAGTTTGTTTGTCTTTTAGAGGAAAGTTACCCACGCACTGGCTTCTGCTTTACTACAGGTTGGGCCAACTATAGCCCTGCCACTCACCCGGTGACTTCCTTCTTATTGCTGCCTACATGGGTTTGGCTCTTATGCCTTGGCACAGCCTCAGTACGTGCCTGCTGACCTGTGACTGTCTACTGTGGAGTAAATGTGAGGTTACCCAGGCAGTGAGATACCTCCCGGAGCGACGGCAGGACGTCTGGGCTGGGAAGCTGCCCACCAACCTTGGAGTCCGACAGCGATGGGACAAGCCAAGAGGTGGTTTGGCCCTGGCCCCAGGGGGGTTGCCATCATTCAGCAAAGCAGGTAAAGGCTAAAAATAGTCCGCTGTGTGCTCCGAAGCCATGGGATGAGCCCAGAGTGGGGAGCGCGAGGGCCCTATCATCTGGGCAAGCTCCTGGGCAAGCTCTTTGGCTTCTTGGGACCAGCGTCCTGCCAGCAGCCGTGCTACTCTGTGCAGGGCCAGGCAAGCGCTGGCAACGAGGGACCGTGGCCAGGGATGTCATTAAAACACATGTTTTGGTTGAGGGTGAGCCTTCAGCTGCAGGACCCATCAACAAAACCCCTCCGGGAGGTGATAGATACACCACAGCCACTTGCCAACGACAGTCCAGGGATAACTAATTTCCAACAAAGTAATGCAAATAGAGCAAAGAAATGAGTCAGACTGCTTTATCTCATCTGTAAGCACACTAAATTACTCGGTTACTCTGTCAGGTAATCCTGCCCTCGATAGAATTAAGTTTGTTAGACCCTTCACTAAAGCAGCATTAGCTAAAATGAGAGCGCATTATATTCAATCTATCAAGCTAATCTGCTGTGCTAATGCGATAATCTTGGAAAGACAATTTGTGGGAGATCTCTAGGAAGCTGGGGTTTATTTTTTCTTTCCTTTTGCCCTTTTTGGGAGAGTTCTAGGATAAATATGTGAAACATCCAAGTAATGAGAAGTTATTGGAATAAAAAAGGATTAGTATACAACAATATATCTCCATCTGTGGAATGACAAAGAACTTCATGATTGTAAAAAGAGCATTTTGTTACTGTTGTGGAAATGCTTTTTTTATACTGCATTTCAGAATGTAGCCAGGGAAGATTAGACAAATGACCTAATAAGAGAGGAAAATACGTGAGACTTTATAGGAGCGTAGGAGAAAAAAAGCAATGTGGATTAAACACCCTCTGGCTCACTCCTGCAGGTGAGCCTCTCCACAGCACCTGCTCTGCCCTGTCATGCCTGAGAACATTATCAATAAAGAAGGCAAAGCTCGTATTTGGAGGTGTTGAGTTTTTTATCTTCACGGAGTTTGGATCAGGCCTGGAGGCTCACAGGGCACAAAATGATCTGTAACAAAACACAAAGGTGTTGTGAAATAAAATCTGGAGGGAACCACTTTCATGATAAAATGAACCATGGGGATGCAGGTACCTTGCTGATCAGGCTTTGCCACAGGCAGGCAAATACTGTGACTCACTTGGCAGATTCAAGTGATCTGTTGAGTACTTCCTAATGCTCATCTTATGCTTCCTGAAATCTGCAGCTATGGGTGGATTCCCTCTCACGTAAGTTTTCAGACTGAGAAATATGCAGTGGTCTACACTTGCTGCTTGGGATGATGGAGAGCGACTCAGGCCTCCAAGTGTGGTTTGGACCCGATGCTGTAGGGAACTGCTTCTTCCCGAACATCTCCATTTCCCCACTTCCCATGGAGGATCCTCAGACAACCAGTTTAACCTCAGAGCCCAGCTTTTGGAGGGCTAGAAATGACCTGGCTGAATCGATCCTTCCATGAATAACTGAAAGTAGGATCCATCTTGCCTGGCTTTAATGACCTAAAAATTAGGCGTCCAGCCTAAGGCAGCCGATTCCCCTTTCTAGCCATGGCAATGAAGTAAGCACGTACACAGGTTGATTTATCTGACATGACTAGGTAAGACAAATTACCCTCTGGAGGTGCCTGTACCTCTCCAGGAGAGAAAAAAGAAGTCTAGGGTGAGCAGCAGATGCTCTGCCTCATCAGCTCCTTACACCTCCTTATTGTGGAGGTATTGGGATTTCTTCATTACGGCAGAGCTCCGTACCTGCGCTGCTGCAGGACACCACTGACCACATCTACAGAAAGCCGCGTCGGTAATGCTGTGCTTCAGTCAGACCACTTAAGCTAATGTATTCCTACTCGAAGGAACGTCTCCAATATAATATGTTGAGTACTGAATGTAATGGGTTGGAAAAACCTGTCTGTGCTGTAGTCACCTTGGAGATTCAACAATAGTATAGCTGCAGGTGCTCTATACATGTAGCCTATAGCGTCTGTGAATCTGAGTAGACGGATGTGTGAAAATACTTATATTTTATTCACCAGTGGTATCTGGAACTTGCTGAAATTTTTATTTTCATTAAACATGCAAGAACACTATGTACTGTGGTGTGATTTGAATGCATAATTTAGGGGGAAAATTATTTTTTAATAAGTTTTTGTATTTTATTTGTTTGCTGCCATTGCTGCCTAGAGTTTTTTAAATCAAATTTGTCTGTAAAACTAGCCACATCTAAAGTGAGGACGCAGCAGTGCATTTACAGATTTTTTTTCCAAAAGCAATACTAATCATCTACTTACAAAACTTTTAAAAAGACTTTTGTCAGTCTTTATGAACTGGCTAATATCTATGTTTTTAACAAAAAGAGTCTATAGAGTATAAAACATTGCCAAGTAATTCCTTGTATACTGTATTCAGCAGGTCAGATTAATTATAATAAATGTAGACTGCCTGCCCAGAATTTTGCAGACAGAATCCCTGAATCATAGCTGCCTTTACAATTTCAAAGGTTATTTGGTTGGATCCCACACTCTCAGTCTCCCCACTCATCTGAACTTCATCACTGCTCCATCGCTTTCTTCTGCAATAAAATCCAGCAGAAATTTTCCGAGGACTGTATTAGTTTTGTCATAATCCCATCAGCTGCGCTCTGTCACATACTGCTCCAGACACCCCAAAAAGCCTGTTCTCCTGCACCAGAGTTTTACCATGTCACTTATATAGTGAAATTTACTTTAAGATGAGCATGCTTACCATGGAGAGAGCAGATTATGAATATTAATAGCACAGTATACAATTGCAGTGTTTAGTGTGAAATTCAAAATGCAGATACAGATATGCACCATAAAGCTCTTGCTTCCACTGAGTCCACTGAAGTAGAAAATCATTTTGAAGCTAAGCAAGGCATAAGCAAATAAAATCACTCGACTTATCCTCTGGATTTTTAAACTTGCCTAAGTCTTATGTGACTTAGTCAAATAATTTTCTACAGTTTACAAAATACTAACAACAATACAGCCAAAAAATGTAATCATGTTTTGAAGATATGCATATTTTAGCCCAACTCTTTCTTTGCTTTTAACAAGCTTTTGTATGCATGAGTGAAAAGCTTTCACCAATATCCTATGATTTTTTAAATCTGGTATTTCAAAGGTCTTTTAATTTTTCAGGAAAATCACTATATGTCATATCTGTTACAATGCATTAACATTTGTGACTGTGGGATGAACTACTTTACCTAAACTACAGGACAACAATCACTACTCTTCTGGTGAAGAACTTACCTAAAAAAAATAAAGGAAGGTTGGTTAAATTTTTATTGACAAGATTTTTATTGGAAAAATGTTGGAAATAAAAGCGGAGAGGAAGGGAGAAAACACTATTTTATTTCTTTTTCCCTTTTAAAAAGGACAGAATAAAGTGAAAAATCCAAGGACTGTGGGAAGGCAAAGAGCTTAGCTGTATGCTTTTTGCGGAAGATGCTGTGTGTATTACCACGAAGTGCTTGTAGCGTTTGCTTTTACAAACCTTAATAGGTAAAAAGAGTCCTGCTGATGTGCAGAGCTAGAGGGGAGATAGAGAGCTCAGCTTCGTCTCTGCCGTGCAGGTGCTGAACCATGGAAGGTCCATCTCTGTTTCAAGATCAGGGAGGAAGTCCTGGGACAGACGTGGGTGGACACTCCGTCCCAGGACTCAGCGTGGGATGGTGCCTCCCACTAACAACCGGTGCCTGGAGCTGGTGGGGTCGAGCAGTGGGGAGCGGGGAAGGCAGCACCCATGAATTTCATCCCGTGTTCTCCCAGGATGTCACACCACCACTCAGTCAGCCGTACTCCATGTTCTCACTTGGCAAATGAACCCTTAAATCCAACACGACAGATGACATTTTCCATTTTCATACTGCGAAGCTCTGCTTCATCTTTGCTGAACCTTCACTGATGCCCTGAACGTGGGCTCGTCAAAGGTCTTTCGTGCTAGCACCGAGATGTTGCCACCAAGCTCTGGTGCCTCTAGACTGTGTCAGGGACAGCCCAGTTTAGCTGTGTTTATCTCGTGTGCTGCACGATGGGGAGTGTATGTTTGTCGTTCCCATGCTGTAACACGTGCAGTCACAGCATTAGCAGAGCGAGCGTTTATTTTGCGGTGGTGTCTTTCAGGAGGAGATACGAGAAGAGATCCATGTGATGGGACATGAAGTGCTGTTACCAGCTGGCTGGGTGCCTGAAATTATCTCACTAATGCTTCCCACTATAATGCGGTAATCACGGGGGACTGGGATTATTTATAGCCGACTGGGTGGGTAGTGGCAGAAATGGTTTTACACGCATGGAGAAAAGTACTCAGGCTGTTTCTGGTTTCAAGACTCCCAAGGAGCATGAAAAAGAACTAATCATTTGGCCATAAATGATTAAGGACTGACAAACGAGTAGTTCTGAGGCAGTTGATATGATCCAGCAGCTAGAGGCAGCGGCTGTGTGCTCTCAGACTTAGAACCAAGCTGGAGAGCCCGAAACCAGCCCCAGTCTTCTCACCTTGTTCCTCCAACCTCATCTCCTGCTATCACCAACACATGCCCCTCTGGGCTCCCTCCTGGGTGGGAAAAGCAGCGTGGATGGAGGCAACGTGGCTGCCTGGATGCCCGCTCAGTACGGACGCCCACATTAATTTGAAGGAGAACGTGCCCATAGCTACTGAGATGCCTGGAAGCCCACAGGTGGCTGCAGCATCCTGATTCTGTGTGACCGTGTGCGCTCTCAGGCCGTTAGGAGGGACGTGAAGCGAAGGGCAGGGACACGCTCTCTGTCCACTCCCTCTATACTCGTACCACATAAAGCAAAGGAAACGTAGATATGATTCCCCCGGCCCCGCATACTGCGAGAAGTCCATCCCAGCATCCCTGGTGGCTAGTGAAACACAGAGAGGGCCACTAGAGGGCTCAGAAACGGCTCACTGGGGCGATACCCAAAGCCCGTAAGTTGCCGTGTGCTGCAGCTCAGCCATGACCGCAGCATGCACCCGCGCGATTTGCCGTGGCGCCTACTTCATTGACCACTACCAGGAGTAGACGACATCTGCCAAGTATCTTCCTGTGGGTTCGACACAACAGACTATTTACTCCGCGATGCACCTCAGCATCATCGACTCTTGTTTGCAAGTGCAGGCCATTAATCGTCACTGAAACTGAGGCTCCAGGAGTTGAAAGCAATTATTAAGGGAGTGAATGAATTCCAACTTTCCACCTATAGGGAATTTCCCATTTTGGAAATGTTTTTCCTTTCATCTTACTGAAAAAAGAGGTAACAATACACTGAATACATCAAAGGTAATGTAATAGGGAAACCTGTCACAGGTTCAGGTTATAGTGTGCACGGCTCATCTGTGTTTCTAGATTACTGAATAAAAAGGCAAGCTGTCGCTCATGTTGAAATTACTGATTCCTGCATTTTTTTTTAAAGCAGTATGTAGAAAGCTGGCCAGAAACATTTTGGCTGAACTGTGTTCTGTCAGAAAATAGTTTCATTAAAATAAAAATATTTTGTAGGAGCATTTCAATTTCAACAAAATGTGAGATGAAGTAAAAGTTTTACATTTCATCATGTCAAATATTTATTTTTTATGCTGATTACTAGCCCTGTGACTCCAACAGCACATCTTCCACTGCATAACTAAAACTAATTGCTATAACCTGTCTGCTTTTTCTGGGATAATTAATGGGCCCTAATCTGCTGAGTTCTGACACATAACAATGTGAAGTAATATACCTCTGAAATGCTAAAAATCTCTCACAAAAGCAAACCGCGTGGCCTGATGTGCTCTTTTTTGGTTTTAATATTTCTTAAGTTGTAAGTTTAAAGTGCAGAGTTCACAGTTTATTTTCTCATTGTCAGCTATCCACCTACAAAACAAAACATTGGCTAGGCATCATCAATTCATTGCTTAATTTTGCAGACAGGTTGCTTGTGCTCATTTTGATTTTAAATATGATACAGTTTATTTTGTTTTCTAAAAGTAATTTTATCATGAAGATAGTACACAGTTAAAGAATGTCAAGGAAACTAAGTTTGCCAGCATAAGTAATGTGATCTAATACTGCTGCCCTTAAAATAAAGTAAACAATGAGACACATGATGGCTTCTTTGTATTTCACTTCTTTATACAACGTATGTAGGTAGGCATAATACTTTTTATTACATCAGCTGATATAGTTGAATTAAATGAACATGCTGTCAGAAAAACAATTCTTATCTCAGTCTAACAACATTATATCAAAAGTAAGTATTTCTAGCACTGGGGTTTTGACACTTCTTTGTCAGAGCTGATGGAGATACCATGTGCTCAAAAGTTTCTTTAATTTTTGCAGATGGCCTAACAAAAATATTACTTCTTTCTACAAGCATTTCCTTGTACTGGGTTTTGGAACATCGTGCTTACAACACTATTATGACAGGTATTGGCTATAATATTGATCCTTTGTTGCTTGATGTCATTGGCTTTAAGTATTAATTGAAAATATGTATTTTTGTGCATCAGTGATTAAGTTTGGTTCACTGTCAGTAACATATTTGTTTTAGTGTTTATATGCTCAAAGCAGTGTGCTGTGGAATTTTATTTTCTTAGACCTGGGAAGATTCTTCTTGCGTATGGAAGTCAGGGTTATGGCCCCTTACTGTCCACACCAGTGAATCACACTGACCTTCCTGTTATGAAATATTTCACTGAAGTGTCTTTATCTAAAAACCTATGGCATAACATAGCTTACTGGCAGAGTGTCAATGCTGAAAAAACTCAGAGTAAAATTCAGCACATGCCAGGACTTAATCCTGGTGGAAGGTGCCTACTGCATAGCTGCAAGTTACTGCACGATGGGCGATGACTACAGGACCTTGCTGTGAGCTGCCAAGATCAGTGACCTACAGAGACCTAAGCACGGTCTGCGGAGAATAGACACAGCCCATTCTGAGAGAGATGCTCCTGTTAGAGAAAAATTTTGCAATTTCCCTCTGGTTTCTCTCCAGGTCAGCCAGTAAGTGCTGAAGAACCTCACTGTCAACAAGTGACTGACTTGTTTTTTTTCAGGAGATGGAGACAGCCCCTTGCCGATGCCTCTCAGCATCCTGACTGATTCAACCGTGACTCAGAAGGAAATGTGTCACAAAATGAGTCACCAGCATTGCTACCCCCAACACCTCTGCTCTATTAATTTAGGTCTCCCATCTGAGACCTGACAGTGACCTCAGCTTACTTGGGTTCCTTGGGACAGTGAAAGCAACAGATGTCACTAGGAGGCAAAAACATAGTGGAGACTGTTCAGCTACTACTCTGGAGTTTGACATCTGAAGCCCTTTGTACTCTTCTTTTTTTGTTTCTTATAAGGATGGACAACTGCGCAGGTTTAGCTAGGGTAGCATTTACAGTACATTGGTGCCATTATCAGGATAATGATCAACTGTATTTATGTAGTTTTGACTATGGGTATCTGACTATGACCAACAGCTGGAGAAAAATCAGAAAATCTTGTCATTTTCTTTTTTCTTGTTTTTTAATCTATTAAAAATATTACCGCAAGGAAGAACCCGTTCACTTACAAAGAAAACTGGAAGGCTATCAAAGGAAGCAGAACGTGCCCAACAGGAGGTACTCCTAAATAACATCATCTCTTTCAGGGGAGGACCTGACACAGTAAAAAATCCCTCACTTTGTTTCCATTTTCTAAATAATTTTTTTCTGATTTGGATAAAGGTTTTGAGTTTTAATGAAGCCACATGTCTGTCTCTGCGGGTCTGGGACAACAGATGGGTTCTGTATTAATATTGCCTTCATTGTAAGGCTGAAAAAGGAACAAAGGTTGCTGGACAGTTTGGGGAGGGAGAGATGTGTGGCCATGGTGCAACCTTTGTCATATCCTGCTTAATTTAGAATAAGAAAAGAGGAAGAGAAATGGGGAAAAAAAGAAGAGGAACTTTTACTCGTACAAGCGCCTTTCTGATGGGAAAGAGAATTTATTTGCAAAACCTTACCTCCCCATTGCTTGAGCTACCCTCTATAGGGTTAGGGGGGATTGCCAATGGCCCTCTCCCCACTTCTCCCATAACCCCATTAGTTTGTCTGTTGGCAGGAGCAATACAAAGCCATAGCAGATATCAAGACTATGTGTCTACTGATAAATCAAACAGGGCAGGTAGGGGCTTGAGCATCTGCACTGCTCAGTTATCAATGTGGTCCCTGGCCCATATACTCTCTGAGAAATGCCTGGGCATGGTCTGGTGGTAGCGTGTCCCCAGCACACCTGCTGAGCGTGCCCGTTCTGCGGCTTTGAAAAGTCAGGCTGGTAAAGGTGAGCTGTGGGGGTGCCAGTTGGCCTCAGCGGCAGGGAAAGGCTCCCTGGACTGTCTCACTTAGCAGCATAGTTGCAGCTGGAGATGATGCAAAGAGACAAGATGGCAAGCAGCAGGAGTGAAGAGGTGGACCTCCTTCTGTGGTCACAGATCTGGGTGCTGTCCAACCCTTTGCAACCTCCCAGTCTTCAAGATTCCCTAACTGGTCCTTTGTGACCACTAATTCTAATATATCTTCCCAGGGTGGTTTCTTTAGTTAAGAAAACACTTTAAAATTGTCCATTTAAATGTGAAATGTCTTACGTTTTTATATTTGATTTAATTTGGTTTTCTGGAATAACCACACAAATCCCTTTCTTGGTTTTTCACCACCTGAGAGCCAGGACTCTTTTTTTCCATCCTGTGCTAATACTTTTAACAATCACCTTCTCTAGTTTGACTACTCTGAAAACGCAAGAAAATACAGTAGCACACTGTCAAAGCAAAAATACTTCCCTAAAAGCTGGTATTTCTGTTAATAAAATATCATAAAACCTTTTTTCTTTTGCATCTTTTACCAGAAGTGGATCATATTCTCCTGGGCATCTTAAATCTCTTTGTTTGAAAAGACACCAAGCCCATTAAGGGCACCTGAAAAATGAGAGCCTGCCATAAGGTGCCATGCGACCTTTGTCTTGTCACTTCAAAACACATCCTGGGTGCCACAAAGCAATGATCGCTGATGTCTAAAAGACATCTGGGGTCAAGGAGCACGATCAGAAGTGCTGCTGTGCTGGCATCAGGCATCCTTGCAAATTTTAATCTCATGGCTAAAAACAGCTCGTGTAATCAAGGAGTTGCATTGTAGAAGACAGAATTTCTGAAACATCAGCAGTTCAGTGACGTGCTTTTACGAGACCTGTCATCAACCAACAAGCATATAAAGGCTTTTGATTTTCTAATTAAAGGGTGAATTTATCTTGATTCCCCCTATGCTAAGTGAGGTTGATTATTAGTGAAAGATATAAGGGATTAAAACTTTAGCTGATTATAATTGTGCTGGTTTTGGCTGGGATAGAGTTAATTTTCTTCCTAGTAGCTAGGCCTGGGTCACATTTCATGATCAAGAACCTGTATAAAAAACAAAGAAAACCTCTTAGTGGACTTGCTTGACACAGCTCTTTGCCAGACTTTGCGGTTATATAGATGTAGGGTCTGATGCGGTGAGGTATGTAATTCAGTGGACTAGACTGCTACTTTTCAATTTCTTAATTCAATTTATGAAATCAATTTACATAATCAAAATCAGTTTACAGAAATGGGGCTATGTTTTGGATTTCTGCTGGAAACAGTGTTGATAATAGAAAAACATGTCACTGCTGAGCAGGACTTACACACAGTCAAGGCCTTTTCTGCTTCTCACCCCACCCCGCCAGCGAGTCGGCTGGGGGTGCACGAGAAGTTGGGAGGGGACACAGCTGGGACAGCTGACCCCAACTGACCAAAGGGATATTCCATACCATGTGAAGTCATGCTCAGCATATACAGATGGTGAAAGAAGAAGGAAGGAGGGGATGTTTGGAGTTACGGTGGATTTCCGGCATTTTGTCTTACCAAATAACCATTACGCGTGATGGAGCCCTGCTTCCCTGGAGATGGCTGAACCCCTGCCTGCCAGTGGGGAGTGCTGAATGCATTCCTTGTTTTACTCTGCGTGCGAAGCTTTTGCTTTCCCTATTGAACTGTCTTTATCACAACCCACAAATTTTCCCACTTTTACCCTTCCAGTTCTCTCCCCCACCCCATCAGAGGGAAGTGAATGAGCGGCTGCGTGGTGCTCCGTTGCCAGCTGGGGCTAAACCACAACAGTCCTTTTTGGCACCCAACGTGGGGCTCGAAGGGTTTGAGATAACGACAAGATTTGATTGGAATGTGCTAGATCAAATTTATAGCTGTCATTGCTGTCTGGATATTAATTGGCAGGCTCCTGGGGTTGCCCTGGGGCTCGCTTGCCTTACTGTATGTTAGAGCCTAGTGCTCGTTAGCGGCTGCTTTTTGCTTTCGCTGCTGTCGTGCTGCTGCACTGCTGACCGTCCGGCTCTGCGGTGCCTGGGCGCATTTTGATCACAGCAATGGCGATGAGCCTGGGCTGGCAGGTGGCCAGGGCACCGCTGCTGTTTCTGTGCTGCTGTACTGGACCGGCTGGAACTCCAGTGTGAACTCGAGTCCAAGGGACTGTGACCTGTGGATAAATCCACATGGGAGCAGGATACCCCTAAACATCTGTGGCCGTGGATGAGCCCATGCCAGAGCAGGTATATCTTGAAGCATCTGTGTCTGTGGTTATGTCTGTGCCGCAGCAGGTACACCTCTGATGGGACTGTGGCCCAAGGATAAGTCCACACTGGAAAAGATACACCTCGAAGCATCTGTGGCTATAGACTAAATTATTTACTGCAAATAAATTATGTGACAAGTTGGCCATTATCCTGCTCCTGAACCGATCAAAAACCAGTCTAACATTTTCAATACCATAAATATTTTGCAAGTTATTTCCAAGTATTGACTACACAGGACAAAAAAGTTTCAAAAGAAGTCAAACATGGACACTCATGTTGTTTGTCCACCAAGGTAAGATGCATAAGTCTGGAAAAGTTGGACGGTCTTACAAGTTTTACTGTATGTCTAAAAAAAACCATCTTACACACCATCCAGTGCAACACATTTTGTGTATCTTGCTAAAAGGTATTTAGTTGTAAAGCAACTTATTTTCAATTAGAAGAGGGGCACAGTGAGGCATTTACTACTGTATTTTTATCTATCTGCAGAGATGGGCCTGAGGACCTGCAGGTTGCAAACTGGTGGTCAAGACCTTACGGCCTTTTTCAGATGCTCCATGCAGTGCAAGGCTACAACAACCCCTTTTCCTTTTATAAAACCAGTTTTACACCCAGTAATAGCACTTTCTCTGCCTATATCATCTCAAAGCTTCCTGCTGCTTTCAAAGGATCGATCAAAAAAAGAAAAAAAAATAAAAAGACAAAAAGGAAAACAGCAAAAGCAAAAGCAAAAGCTTTCTGTATTTCCCACTGGCGGGTACCTAAGAAAGCAGCGTGGCACATCAGATTGCCGTGGAGCGCCATGATGGCAATGGGCCTTGGTGTACTGGTGGGAAGTGGCCCTGGCTCTGCTGGCCGGTGCCCTCCCGACCGCTGCCCCGCTGTCCCTGGCTCCCTTCGAGGCTCAACAGCTGCTCGCCAGGTAACACTGCAGGAAAAAAACCCAGGTGAGTGAACGAAGGTTTTCCTAACACCCAAAACTCCTACTTGTTGTGGGATATCAGACATCTCGCCTGTACGCTCAAACAGCCCCATGCCCCAGCCGCCTGAATGCAGTGGTGCCTGTGACAGGGATGAAGCTACCTACGCCCATGTCACGGGATGCTCACCAAAACCCTTCCTAGTTTGGCACCGAGGAGCTGTTAAGCTTGGCACAAGCCCTTGCCAGTGGGCAGGGTGCCATGTGAACAGACGAAAAGCAGCCGTGCCAGGGATCTGGTCGACTTCATCCCAGGAGCGACGGCACCGGGGTCGGCAGCATCGCACCTGCGAGCTCTTAGTGCCAACGCGCTTGGCGAACGATTTTAGACTGAGGGTAATACCTGCTGGGCCAAATGGATGGAGCAGCGTGTTCGTGTCACCGCAGGCCAGGGGCAGACTATCCTGAAAATTTCAAATAAGAGTTTAGCGGCCACATGTGAGAAACTGGTGGACTGAAGTTTTAAATGAGCAAAGAAGAAACAATTACTTGCAAGGTTTGGGTAGGAGTTTTCAGGCTGTTGTTTTTTTTGCATTTCAGAGTCATTAGATTAGAAATCCTGTTGGAATTCTTCATCCTAGAGGATGACTTGCACGACTGCTGTCTGAATTTTGATCAGGTTCTTGAACATTTTCCTGCTTCCAAACCGAAATGTCTATGTAAATGCATCTTTCAAGGAAAAATGTCATCCGGTTTGTTCGTAACTAGAAGGATGTTTCAGGAAAGCAAAACTTTTTATCTACATTTTAAACATGAACACCATATTTCTAGCTGGCTAGGAGGGTTGTTAGAGTTTGAAGCTGAGGTGGATAAAATGCATTTTCAGGAAAGAAAGTGCTGTGTTATTGAGCAAGGCTGCAGTTATTTAGACCAAATCCTTCTGCTGCAGCTCTTTCAGACAGAGGAAAGTGTAAGCAGCAAAATGTCTATGTAAAAGAGCCAACTACAGTGGATTCAGTGTCTTTATTCTGTTCTCTTTTTCAGTATCCTTTTGCAAGAGGAAGGGAATAAGAGTGGCTAAAGAGGGGCATCATTTGCAGAGAATCGTGCTCCTGTAAGTACTGCAGGTCCCGGGTTGCCAGAGTTGTGTGTGCGTGTCTGTGTGCGTCTGTGTGTGTGTGTGTAGCTACTAATAGTAACACCAGACTTCTGTCTAATCCAAGCAGTTTTTCAGCTACTCTCCTTCTCACTGCCAGGATGCAATTTTACGTGTGACCGCGAAGCATGACTGCAAGCACAGCCAAGGCCAAGGACAGCCAGAGGCAGACCGTATGACAGGCAGCGTGCTGGTGAGCCTGCGGTTGCGCTCCAGCCATCCTTACCTCCCACAGTGAGAGACTTCACGACGAATAGTCATGGTGGCCACATCCTTGGCCTTGGAGGTGATCCTTTGTGATGTGTCGAGGTTGGAAAGACGCAGTTGCAGCCCAGGTGGGGTTCCTGGATGCAAAAGCTTGTTCTGGCACGCTGGGGGATTGGTACAATCCCTGATGTATCAGTGTGCTCTGATGGTGCTGCAGAAATCTGTGTACAATCCCTTCCTTCCAAGAGCAGCAAAATAGCTAAAGGCTTGTAAAAATCCTGTCATGCAAAAGAGTAAAGAGAAGAAAAAGAAGTCATTAAGACTTCACACTGAGAAGAGAGAGGGAATGCTAAAGAGTGTGCACTGCCTGGGAAGGATCCCTTTTGTCCCAGAGACCTGGATGGAGGGAAGCATAGAGTGCAGAGCTATACCAAGCAGGGAACACGAAACAAATAAAAAGTCACAAACAAGTATCCAGGCTATCAAAGTGCTTGCCAAAAGCTGAGACTGAGAACAGTCTAAAAGGCAGAGGGTTTATGGGCAAGAACGCCCTTTTCCACTGATGGAACAAATGGAGCTGAAGAAATTGTACTTCAAAAGTCAGAGGGACAGAGAGAGAGAAAGAAAGAGTCCCTGATTAGATGAAGAGAGTAACCTAGAAGGGAATCCCAGAAGAAGGGTGAGGAGGCAGGAGAAGGGATGTCATGAACAATAAAAATTTACTGACACAATCCCAAAGAGTGCTAAAATGTGGTAGGGAAATCAAGCAGAGATGTACATGCTAAGTTTCTTATGCTGCTTAAAATAAAATTCAGTTGAAGGAGTTTAATTCAGAATGAGAGTTTCCACAGGGTTTGGATTCTGGGACAACACAGGCTAAACTAATAGAGCATATTTAGTGGTTATCACTAACCCAAAGATGTTCACCATAGCTATACCAAATCATCCCATGTATAGGTAGTGGATCATGATACACAGATCTATGTATCTATAGACTTACACTATCTATACTGATACATGGACCCAGGGAGTGAGCTGGAGGGACTGGCGACAGAGGCAGTGCTGCAGGTTACCCAGCCCAGGAGAGATGGACAACCACACAGGTCAGTGCTGGCATCCCGCACGCTGCCATGCAGTAAACGTCAAGGACTTTTGGCTTAGGCTATGGCATTTCATGCAAGACCAGAATTTCATTTCAGAAGGCAGACCTAAAATGATTAAACGCTGCATATATGATTTAGAAAGTCTTGATGAATGAAAGATGTTCCTTTTATAAGAGGTGAAGAGAAAATCACTGCAGATAGATCTTCTGCTAAGGAAAACAGAGAAATGTTCCTAAAATGCAAACTATAAGTAAAGTAGCGATATTGCTACAAGAGAAATGAAGTAAGGAGGTGAATATCCGTGATATTTGTGTTCCTTTTGCATGTGAACTGAATATAATTTCTCTGGAAATTTTGATTTGGTGTAGAAGTAGTGTTTCAATACTTCCACCACTGACATACAATAATCAGGGTATATGCCCACTGGAAAAGTTCCCAGTCTAAAATAAACAAGTATTAGGACTTGAGAAGCAATTCTGTTGGCAGATGAGTTCCAATGCCAGCTATATCTGACAGACAAGAGAAATCAGAATGTATGAAAAAATATTTTGTTTTTAATGAATATTTCTACTTCTTTTTTATACAAGAATTTCAGGGAAGGAATGGTTGTGTGAAAATTGTAACCGGGCATCTGCTATTCTCAAGAAATCCCAAAGAAAAATAAAACCATGCGATATGTAGCAGCAGGGATGCCTAGCAAGCTTTTATTTTCATCCCAGGAGATGGCTTTACAAAGTAGGATCCACAACTGCTCTGTTTCTCTCCAGAGAACTGTAACAGTACAGTATTCACACACATAACGCACATGCATGTGACACAGCCCTTAAAACACAATTGTTAGTTATTTTCCTTGCTGTGGGTGGGTGAAGCCCCAGTGCTCGTAAAATGTCTCTTATAAAGGAGAAGTGAAAGACTGTTTGCCTAGTTTAGAGAATACAAATGAGGAATTATTCTAAACTAATTCAATAGCTTTTCTTCTCCCCAAACTGTCATAAAACGTACAATATTTGATAGTACTGTAAACAAAAAAATTATTGCATGCACTTTTGCAGATGGATTTGTACAAGTTACTGCTATATTATACCTCAGGGATTTTAACTATACATTACAAATGATAAATTCTTTAATGCATTAGATACTATTAAACTTAGGAAAATGCTCAACTGTGAGCTTAGAAACATATAGCACTAGGATTACTCCCTTCCCTCCAGCAAAATTTTTATCTGCAGCATCATGAAGACCTTTTACTGAAACTACCACGAGGCCAAGACACAGAAGTCACTTCACAGTAGACTTGAATTAAGCTACTTATTTCCTGATAACTAGTGAAAATTTGGTCGACACCCCACATTTCTTTCTTTAGAGCGGCAACAGATAGTGGAATGACCAGTGGCAGCTGGACGTATGCGGCAGAGCAACCATCTGGAGAAAGACAGAGAGAAGAGGCTGCTCCTGGGTGTCAGATCCGCCTGGGAAAAGGGCCGAAACGATCTGCCCCAGGCTGCGCTGGAAACCGATCTCCCCTGCTCCACTGCGGCCGGCTGCCCCACGGGGAACCTTCCAGCGCAGGTCCCGACCCCACACACTGCCACCCGGGCTCGGTTAAACGCAACCCTTCTACAGGCAATTAGCAACTATAATGATGACAATACCAGTAATAATATGGAAACTTGTCTCCCCAGATCCCGCTTACGACCGCCTCTGGGAATCGCAAGGGAGTATATAAAACTGCTTACGTAAATGCGAATTCACTCATGAAGAGTTAAGCCAGCAGCAGTTAATGCCTAGCGATTGGTGTTTCGGTTTCAGCTGCGACCCAGATGATTTGGGCAACGAGTGTCCTACACTGTACTCTCTTTTATTGCTTCAGCAGTTCAAACATCCAGAAGTGACGGCCACGGATATCGCTTCAGTGGTTGATGGGACAGTGAAACCCCATATGCACCAGAGAGGGCCATGCTGTCTCAGGTACCTCAACGAATGATGACGGATTCACACGTTTCACCCAAGACGAGGAGGAAGAAGCGCAAAGGCCGAACTCGCTAGTGCTTCGCCGCACAGCAGAGCAACGCACGGGCTGTGCCACCAGGGTCGGCCCATTCGGTGTTTTGCAGGCAGACGCGAGGCCTCTCCCACAGCTCATCCTTCCTGAAAACAACACAACTTTGTTAGCCGAGCACAGACTCCTCATTATTAGGGCTTCTTGGACTAAGCAGCTTTTTGTCAGTTTGCAATGTGACTAGCTGTAAAAAAAAACCCAACCCAAAAGATGGCTATCTACCCTCAGGCCACGCCGCCATGATGGCTCACGCCAGGCTGGGCGCTGCCGGGTCATGGCACGCTCTGCTCCACGCCCGTATGGGCTTGCTGACCCAGCCAGAGCTGGTTCACAGCTTTTCCTGATTTTATGTTGAGAGGTCTGGCATGAAGCTAGGCTCTTGATTTGGCATAAAGCCTGCTGTTACAAAATTAATCCCTTTACATTTTTTTTAAACAAATGTGCACCGACAGAAGAGGGGCCACAACATTCTAGAGTCAATATTGGGGAATCTGAAGTCAGATTTATTTTCTGACCGAACCTCAAGTGGTTTCAGGGCTCAGAGCACTATCTTTTCAGTGGAGAAATTTCCATAAACGTTCTCAATAAAGAAACACTCAAGGCTGAGAGGGGAAGCTGGCACAGGGCCAGAGTATACCTGGGCTGCTGAAGAAGATGTCTCAGATTATCTCACATTTGTACACTTTTTAAAAAAAGATCATACTAAGCAGCCTTCAGCTAGTATTTTACTTGAGTGCTAGTACGGATCGCTAACAAGGGTGTGGGCAACAACTATTCATCGCAAAATCTTTTGCCATGCTAACAATGTTAAAAACCATAAAATTCTTGCTCAGGATATTCCGTGTTTGAATATAAACCATTTGTCATGTTGTTTTTCTCCCCAGCGAACACTTTTCTTGAACTGGAAAGGCCAAGCTAACGGCAGGGCAGGCCCGTCCATCTGCAGTCCCAGTCAGCAGCTTTACCCCTGCACTGGAGCTTGGGAGAGGAGGCTATTGCATGACTTTCAGCAAGTCACTTCAGCTCTTTTTCACCATCTCCATTTCTGTCTTGTCTGTTTTGACAGTAAGTGCTCAGGAAAAGACTGTCCCTAGCTATGTATTTATAACGCTAGAACCTTGATCTCTGGAGCTCGTAACAGCTCTTTATGCTGGTGAATTTGCAATAAATATGGCTTCATACTAAAAAACCAGACATAACTTAATCAGGATGAAAACAGAGGATGTTAGAACTGCTAGTTACATTTTAAGCAGCTAGTAACAGTTTCATGTTAAGAAATTGTTTTCCTGCAGATGATTTTTCCAGCTCAGAAAAAGGTAGGGTCCTTCTGAAATTGATTTTAGGAATATACATTTAGGATTACATAGTTTACATGGATCTAGGATCTTCCTATAAAATTAAATTTTGAAATCAAGAGAATATTTCCATTCTTTTATGCCAACATAATATTCATGACCAGATTTACCACATAGTGCATGAAAGAGAGACCTTCTTACATACTTCCAAACACAGGCCCTGAGCAGAAAATCTTTATATTTGTGCACAAACTTACTTTTGTTTGAGTCAACAGACTGTATAAGGCAGAATTTCTCCAAGCTGGCCATCCGAGTGCCACACATCCCACCTACACCTGTCACCTACAGCCAGCAGACAGCCACCCTCAGGAGGTATCGGAAGGAGTAAAAATGCCCTTTTCTCTCTCCAGTGACTTGCAGGAAGACTGGATGAATAGCTTAGAATAGGCTTCGCCTTTTCAGGCAGCTAAAGCTGGTGAGATCAATCATATCATTAGCTTTCAAATCCATCTGACTTAACATCCAAGGAATAATATAAAAAGTAATATATGTATTTGTGTATGTGAGGTACATCACTGCTGCCAGCACGTGACACTCTATCACTCCAGCTACCGCTGGGAATCAGTGTTACACTGTTGCTTAGTTGTAAGGCGAAGTGCATATACTCCGCGGACTTGCTGTGAATATAAGCTTGCTGGGACCATATGTAGAAAAAAAAGAGAATTTAAAATGTGCAGGGTTGTCTCAGTGGTGCCCAGCCCAGGTACCACCTGCCACAGCTTCTGCCTGAGAAAGTGCTGCAGAGCCGGGGCTTTAATGTTTTCCTTTGTAGCTACCGCAACGTGTACTGAAATAGGAAACATCCTGGATGTAGAAATTGTAGTTGTAAGTTTTACACAATGTGACCTGCATGCTTCAGGCCCTCACCGAAATCTGTGGGGCTCCCCAACAGCTGTAGCAGTTTGTTCCTGCAGGAGCCATGGCAGGAGTGGGGATGGTCTCTTGTACTAAAAAGATTTGGCCGCTTATTGCAAAAATATTTATGTCACTGTGTGTGTGATTTCAAGAAGACAGCAAGAAGAGGAAAAGAGATAAATCAAGAGAGATGGAGATGAGAAAGAAAGAGAGAGATAAAGGAAAAGAGAGAGAAGGAGGACAACAAGAAAGAAAAAGCCAGAGAGAGAGAAAAAAAAGAGGGAGAAAGAAAAAGAGGGAGTGGGAAAAAAAGAAAATCTTACGTTTCTTCTCTGAAGAGGATGCCACTTTTCTCAGTGCCAACCCAAGCAACAAGCAGAGCTAGACGAAGAGCAGGGCTGCAATAGGAACCACGGGCTCTGCTGGAGGTGACGGGAGAATGGCAGGCCACTGAATCTAAAATTCAGGTTATTTCTGCCAAGAGACACGTCTGACTGGAGAAGAAGCAGACTGCCTCAGTCAGTTGGTCTCCCCATGCAGACTGGCTCCGTCGTTCACAGATATGGGCAGATCCTCCACTAAGAGTATTGAAAATGATGAGCAGGATTGGTGTGGGAGGGGGTGGAAGAGGTTCGTATATTTGAGCACGCAATATTTACAGTCGAATTTCTGCATCATGAGATTTCATAAATAGCTTGGTTGCATCGTAAACAAAAGTCTGAATTTATGGTCCCAAACAGGACAGAAGTAGGGAACCATTGGTGGTATCCAAGGCTTTGGGGGCAGTTTTGTAAGAAAACAGAATCCTACCGGCTGCAGCAAAACTGAGACGTGGGAAACTTCTGGAGGGTCCTAAGCTGGCATGGGCACATAGTTACATCACTTGTTGCAAAGGCAAAGAACAGCTCAGAAGTAGCTGCTGTTGCTCTGTTACAGAGCACTATAGTCTGTGATACAGCGGGTTTGTTGCTCGGCTGGGAGGGCTCAGTCTCAGCCCCGCCATGGTAATGGCTGTTGGAGTTTCCCAGGCACGGGGGTTGGTTTCATGCAAGCCAGAATGAAAAGTAGTTCAATTCAGTCTACTGGTTGCAGATGTAGATTAGCTTTGATGCCATGAGTTCCCTCTCTCATCGGCCTAGCAACGTGTTGCTGCTTGAATTGGCTGAGGAGGTAAGTAGCAGCTTCGGACTTACGATCTGGGTTTCAGCCTTCATTGGGATGAACAAGCAGATACACCAAGGCTGGCAAGAGCAGAAGGATGTGCTTGTTGCTTTTTCTGCCTCAGTCTGAAGTAAACAAGCCTCAATTTAAAACATGAGCTGATGATGGCTTTGGAAAATAAGGTAGCTCAAGCCCTTCCGAGCCCTTGTAAGCCTCATTCTGTCCTGGATCTGCAACCCAGTAACAGAAACCAGCAGCGTGCCCAGCGCCTGGCCTTCAGCCCCATCACAGGAAAAATGTAACAGACTCTCTGCTGACGTTCAGAGTCATCCAATGTGATGATGACCCCAGCTAAGCTTTCAAAGTAGCTTAACAGCTGGCTTTCCTCTTCAAGCAAGCACAAACCTCAGACAAATGCTTCTGCAGTCAGCAAGCACTCCCAGGGTCTGTCCACACGTGAAACCATCTGCAGGCTGCGGGGTTGGCGTGAGACACGGGTAGCTAACAGCACTGCTGGGGAGCTCCGGGACCCTTCTCCAGGCACCACCAAACTCCTGCCCAGTGGGACAGCGATACTGGAGTCCTCTGGCTTATGGTGGGATGGCAGACTATCATCATCTGCTGTAGGCAGAGTTCATTTGCTGTGCTTATTAACACTTATTTAGGGGAGAGCACCCTTTTGGAAATAGGCCTGACCATCACACTTGAAAAACTGTCAAAAATCAAGAACGAGAATCCAGCACTTTCCAGCCCCCCAGGCTCTGTTCCCTTGCCAAGTGGAGACCTGTTGTAAGGGAAATTAATCCTCCTTTTACCTTAGGATACTGTGATTGCTTTCCCCAGGCTGCTGGTTATATATTTGCCAATCATTTTTTACAAAGTCATTGTAATAGCTTTTACTTCCCAGCTTAACTTTTAATTTGGACTGTCTTAAATGCTTAAGTTTTTGTTTTTATCAATAGAGACTGCAGCTTAATGGAGAGACTATCCTATGTAGCACATATTCATAGTAACTACATCACTTAGTCACATGGAAAAATCATGCCAAAAAGCCCACAACATGCGAAATAAAACATTGTCAGCCTTTTGACATGATTTAATAGTTTCAAATGAGAAACAGCACTTCTGACCAGGCAGCTCTCCAATGACCACCAGCAAGAGTACTGCTGACTGCAATCTTGAGAACTGAGATAGGAAGGGTTCCCCTGTCACCACTGCTGTAACTCCCATCTCTCCCAGGACAATCGTGCTTGGGAATGTCAGTCACCACCTACTCTGGCACCGGCTTGTGTTTCTGCAATACTTTCTCTCCTCTGGAAAACAGATTTCCGTCCATAGCATTATTCTTCTCTTTGTCTTAAGAAACACTCGAAACTGCTGCTAATTCTTGATTTATCCATTCATTTACTAGCACTCTGGCAGACCTCTTAGTTGCTATACAGCAGTGTGAAGCATCTTATTTTTGGAAAATTTTACGTGTTATCTCCTGTTTGGGGTCATATTATTTTCCAGAATTGGCAGATTTCTTTTTAAACTTGGTATTTTTTTCCCCCGATGCTCTGGTATAATTAGCACTAAACCAGACACTGAAGGCACTACAGCAGAAGGCTGAGATAGGGTTTCCTGATAGTAAAAATATATGAGAGACTGAGATAAAGATACTTCCGCTCCCAATATTCTATCCTGGAAACTACATATCCAGCAGACGAGAGGCCATCTGTGTGGATACCTTGTGATGCGTTTTAACACAACAGTAATGGAGCTGCACTTCTAGGGCTTCCCTTGCCAGCAGCCATCCCTGGAAATCCCCTGTAGGAGTGAAAGGATAGATAAGGACAGTGCCATGGAAACAGCTGATCCTTCCCTTACCTTTCTTGAATAAACTAGAAATTGGAGACTAACTTGCAAAAGTCACCCTAACTAACCAAATCCTCCCAAATTTAAGTATTTTGTGCTCCATTTTAGTGGACTAGTTAAGAATTATGAGAAAATACAGTAAGAAAATGAGAGGTCTTAGTGCTTTTACTCTTGAAAAGAGTTTTAACAGCTCTTTGTGGTGAAATCTTTAATACCAGATTTGCTGTACACTTTGACACAACTTTATTCTTATGTTTAGAAATATTTAAAAAGTTAAATAAGCTCTGTTTATGAAAACAAAATCTGCTGTGTTCTTCTAGGGCAAAGGTTAACGCAGAGCAGTGCTGTAACCCTACAACCTTCTGCCAAAGAAACCGACAGACTTTTGAACATCATGCAAGAAGACAGACATCTGTGAGAATCTGCCGCTCCCAATTCATGAGACTGATACAGTTGTGAGTCCAGCAGAAATCAGAAATCTTTGCCGCCTTCAGAAGCAGTATTTCACTGTTTTGGCTAATTAAGGGGCACCGTCTTCTCGTTCCAGCTGTTTCTTCCAAGGGACTTAAACCCTAATTTGAGAAAGAAAAATACAGCCTGTTTCACCACCGCTGAAAAGCTGCTAACCCTTGCTCTAGGTGATGGCACTGTATTTTTTTTTTTCCTGAGGAACACTGGGAGAATCTGTAGGCAGAAGGAAAGACCCTTGCTGTGCTCCAACGCACTTTTTTTTCTATTTAAGAATGCCTTACAAGGTTGTCTATTCACCATCTTCTGCCTCCACTTATGATCGAGGATGGTGGTCTTACTGTGACTAATTTAATTTTATGTTTTGGCAAAGTGGAACATCCGAACTGTGCCCTCCACATACTCTGGGCAATCCGCCTTTCCCCCACTTCTGCAACTGCATTGCCCACATCTATTGGTGATGCTTTGAATGGAGCTGAAGAGCATCCACACACTCTCTGGAGCAAAGTTTAAGAAGGACTGCAGAGAATTTCTAGTGAACCCAGAGCCATGACAATAAAAAGTATTTGGGGATTCTGAGCACATTCATCTCTCTTTATGGTATCTTCCCACATTTTCCAGCCAGGCACTGTAGGCTTTTAGCCCTCTGTGGGCATTAGCAGAAGCAGCAGTGAGCTGGAAAACCAAATGGCTACTACAGGAGTGTCATGACTGCTTCAGAATATGCACATTAAGGTGCCAGCTTTCATGAAGATTAGGTAGAAGACAGTGCTGATTGACTTTAAAAGCACCACATGAATTGTTGACTGCATGGGCCTGCACAGGCAATCAGCTGCAGGACAGATTTTCTGCAGTTGCTGCCATCATGTATTAAAGTTCCTTCACCTGTGCTGTCATAGACAAAAGTTTGCAGATTGACTGCTATAGACATTCTTATATGATGAAAAATTGATGTGTATCAGCCTAGGCTGTGAAATAAGTCAAGGGGCGGGGGGGGGGAAGAGACCATTGATTAAATCAGATTAAAAATAACAATTGTATATCTGTTTGTAGACAAAGACTTACACAAGGAGGTCAAACCATACCACACAAGGTTCAAAACGGATTAGGAGTGTCCAGACATGATTAGCAGCCATTGCATTAAATGAGCTCAGGACACCTCTTTAATTAAGCGGGTGCAACTACACAAAACAGGCCTCACCATTGTAGAAAAATGTACTGAGCCAAGACTAAAAGCAGCAAATGTATGAACATGGCACACATATGACAATACATCCTCTTTGGCAGCTTCAAAGGTTATTTTGAAGCATTAAAATGCAAACAGCTTTCACTTTCTTTAAGAAAACAAATGAGGAAGTCAAATACACACCTACTACAGTCACAGTGTTGATGTTCCTCCATTAAACACACAGTTTTAGGCAGAAGGGAAGGTTAGATTTTTTTTAATTAACAAAATTTAAATCACAATTCACACACATTGTGATTGCTAGTTACGTTGCTATAATGAGCTAACCAGTCTAAGACAAGAAAACCTTTTTTTTTCCATTCCCTAGCTCTGTTGAACTATACAGGCTTCTTGTCATATAAATGTTAATTGATTTGCATGTAAACTGTAATTTTGCAATGGACAGAGATATCAGTCCACACAGATGCAATGACAATGTCAGGTACTTAGTTTACTTGCATCATATCATTTGGTATTGTACATCTTAAATGACTTCTCTTTGGGGAAACATAACAAAAAATAGCTTTTGAAAAAGAAACTCAGGACATTAAAGTGAAAAATGAAACATAATGAAGCAAAATGTTTATAAATGGATGTAAAAGGGTCAACCAAACTGTAGAAAAGCTTATTTAACAACAGCAAAGATTAATAAGATTCATTAACATTCTCAATCTAAAAGTACTGGCTGTCTGTCTGTGATGTGGTGCAAATACATCTTTGATTTTTCAGATTGAACAACAAAAGTACTCCAGAAGTTCATAGATACTCTAGTTAAAACAGGATGTCACTTATGGTGTTTTGTATTTTTTTATAGCAAATGCACAAGTGTTTGAGGGGAAAAAAATAGGCTAAAATATTGGAATAATAAAATGCAGTATTTTCCTGGACGAAGTGTATAGACGTTCATTTCAATGATGTGGCACCCATGCTCAGCACACCATTGTGCTGCACAAAAAGGTGGTGGCATTAGAAAACTGATCTCCTTTAGACAAAAGACTGTGTTCTTTCATCTTCAAAACACATTTATGTTGGCAGACATGTTACTGTAGGTACTAATGCTTCTGTAACATATTAGTATTGTGTAACCTGCTAAATACTTAATTCATTTTGGAGCTCCCAAATCAAGGCTGAGAAGAAAGCACACATGTGCAATTACTGAAAGAAACACGCTGTTTCTGGCAAAGTTATTACATGCTCACCTTTTTGAGTTTTTAAACTTTATGATGATTTCATAACAAAATTAGATCCTCTGAACAACTTGTGCACAGGCTTAGCTTTTGTACCCTTGACAGTCTCATTGAATTCAAGGGGACTATTTGCACTATGAGCGTTCTGTGCATCTGCATTTGCTATACTTCAGCCGTGGTCATAACATACGTGTTTTCAGGGTTGATACAGCCCAGTTGTGTCATCTTGGCAATGCTTTTCCATGTTAATAAGAGACAAAGGTGGATGGCAAGGCCTGCCTGCCCAACACTGTCTCACTGACAGAGAAACTACGAACTGTCACACAACTTATCTAATCGGCACGGTAGCTCCTGACCCAGACCCACCGCAGGCTAACACAGCCTACAGCAAGGCCAGGCCGTTCCTTCC
>NW_010565735.1:0-3145 GCF_000687285.1 Phaethon lepturus
CAGAGTCATGGACCGAATGCACTCCACAGACTTTTTAAAGTCATGGCCCATGGACTGAGAATGGTATCTGTGTGTATATATTAAAAAACAGGAAGAGTAATAACGAATAATTGGAATGTATTGAAAAGTGTAGGACCCAAGCATGACATAAATGGTATGGAATAAGAGGTGGACACTTAGGTGCCATCTGCTTCGTGTGCACCATGGCTGTGAAGGAGCTGAGAGCCACCTGGGAGTCGCCACCATGTTTTTATCTGAACTCACGAGTTTTTTCCCAATTCTCTCCCCTGTCCCACTGGGGGAGGGGGGAGTGAGCAAGCAGCTGAGTGGTGCTTACTTGCTGCCTGGGGCTAAACCATGACACACTCCCAAGTATTTTGCTTTTTAACCAAAGATATTTGGGCAGTTTAGCATATCTGCTCGCTCAGATTTCCTTCAGTCCTTTCACAACATGTACTGGCACTGCTTGCCAAAGTTCATTCACAAATTCTACACTTTTTTTTTCCTTTTACAATGCTGGAGAGAATGTCTAACACTTCCTTGGGCAAATAGTCTGAAAGATACTTACAGTAGTCATATATAGTGCAACTTAGGCTTGATTAATATTAGGTGCATAATGGATATGAGTAGCAAAATACAATTATTTCTTAGTGCAAATCCCCTTCAGTTTATACATGTCTGGAATAAGAATTAAGAATTAATTTTGTAATTAAAGTAAATTATCCATTAATTAGAAAAGCAAAGCATTGTCATAGCTATTTCTATTTCTCTATAAATAAGGATCTCCTAGTACAAAATGATGAGTCAAGAGGAAATCTACTCATCAGTATTGTTGACAAAATTAGCTGCATCTGGGGAGATATCTTAAGGAATCTTCTATTAGGAGTAGAGTTTGGTAGCTTTTAAAAAGTAACAAAATTATGAAAATAGAAAATATTTAACACAATGGAGATAGTACTTAAGTTCATAGTGAATACAATACAGATACTATATTCTGTAAAGTGAGTGATTTCATTTGGCTATTTATGAATTATTTGGGGTCTACAGAAAGTAGAAAGACATATTCTCAGATGGTGCAAATATGCAACATTGCACTCAATTCAATAGTTCCATGCTAATTTACATCGATTAGGGATCTGACTCCCACAGTGACATATGTAAATGTAATTCTTTGGAGATGCTAACTGCAAACTATTCATTTCAAAATTGCTGTTAAATCATTGTCATATATTCCTTGCCAACAGTAATAGAAAAGAACTAAATAATCTTTAAACATATCTCTACTTCAAACATTGCAGCTGAAACCTCTATCAAGATACAGGAAAAAAAAATCACAACAATAATATTATATCGGAATGTTCATATTAAAGCACATCAAATTTTAAATGCTTATTTTTGGTCAACAAAATGGTCAGCAAACACATTTTTGTGGGGTTGCCCAGGCACTGCTCAAGAGAGTTAATATTTTAACATAAAAGCTAAAATAGATACCCACAAACCAGAGTAATTTGTATGGCTATAGGATGTTTGTCCTTTCCCCATAAATAATTGCTTTGAGTTAGTGAGACTACCCACAATGAGATCATTCTAGGGAGGGAAAGGTAGACAAATGAAAGCTAGAAACACATCTGGGAATATCTTGTTTTAAGCCTAGGATAAATGGAAGACACACCCATTATTATAGATGACAGCTTTCCTTAATAGCCCAAAATATACTTAATCTTGGAGTAAAATTCACATTTATCCCACCTGGACTTACTTTGCGATTGCACACAGTCTGTGTGACCATCGTCCTATTTTTCTCTTCTAAACTTGGTCTAGAATACAATTTAATATTTCTTAGACAAATACACACCCAAGAATTCTTTCCCTAATGCTTTCCACCCATCTCTTCCATATCAACCAAGTTTAACACCAAACATTTCAAATTATCTTCGCAGCCTAGTTTCAAGTCACAGTTCCTTAACAGTCATACTTGAACTGTCAAGCAGACCCTTCTGACACAACTTCTATTGTTGAATTACTAATGAAGTTTAAACGGAGCTAGTCTAAAGAAAAAGATTTTTAAAATGATTGCATATCATTCAGCTTGTGAGTTTTTCAGCTACGGATCAGTCTGTTTTGTGGACTCTGAGCAGTATGTAGCAAAATTGCTAGCACTACTAAATAATAATTTTTAAAAACTGAAATCCATAGGGCAAATTATTTCACCAATTATTAAAGAAATAAAGAAGTGCAAATGACAAAATGGTAAACTTTACATATTGAATATTTTTCCATGAAGGAACTTTCAAATTTAAGGAACAGTGAGTATTTTCCTACCCACAGTTTCTTGGCATGATTTCTTTTTATTTCTTAGTTACATCCCTGATGCAGTAACAACTGTATGACATTTTCTTTATCGCTGCCCAGAGGCAGCTTACATGCCTTACAGGTTTAACAAATACTTTGAGTTGTTTCATATATCACCTGTCATGCATTGTTGCAAGGATGATATTTTTTTTTAGCATTAATGTTTTACTGTTTTCTTACTAGCATTTCTAAGATGATATAGAGACAAGACTTTCTGGTTTGTGTGGGAGGAACACACCAGTGGAGTCTCTGACTGTGTGGCACTGTATATTAGATGAAATGTGACCAAAGAACTAAGCCTTACAAGAAAACTTGCAGCATAAAATCTATGAAGCACTATATAGTGATTTTTAAGTAAAATATTTTGCATTCAGCCAAAATATTTAGCTTAAAGCATTAATACTTTCTGCAGGAAACCTAGATCCACTTCATGCAGCTTTGCAGACTATTGCAAGAGAGGTGGGAAATTGCAAATCAAACAAAATTCTGACAACAATTTCACTTTGGTTTTCCATCAGAAAAGCAATACCTGAGAGATATGTGCAACTTCATTAACTAAAGTTTCCACATCTGAGAAAAATATCAATAAGAGTTTATCTAAACTTAGCTTTTGAAGAAGCTTTGTTCAGGGAGATGAATAGATCACAGAATTATTAAGGTTGGAAAGGACCTTCGAGATTATCAAGTCCAACCATCAACACAACACCACCATGCCCACTGAACTATGTCCCGAAGCGCCACATCCACAAGATTTTTAAAGATTTCCAGTGACAGTGACTCCACTACCTCCCTG
>NW_010565736.1:0-14409 GCF_000687285.1 Phaethon lepturus
AGAAGAAGAAGAAGAAAGGAAGAAGAAGAAGTAGGAGCAGAAGCAGCAGAAGAGGAAGAAGAAGAAGACGACAACGGCGACAAGGAGGAAGATGAGAAATACAAAGAGGGAGGCCCGGAGGCAGGGGCAGGCAGCACAGGCCTGGGGTTGGTGCAGCGGCGGACTCAGGCAGGCAGAGGCCCGTGAGGGCCCCGCCGGCCAGGCCGGGTGCGGGGACGAGGCCTCTCATTTCCAAAGCGCTATAAAAGATATATTTAACATCGTGCCATTAGCGGTGCTGGGTACGTGCGAGGCGCAACAGTGTTGCCCAGCGGGTTGCCACCCCAGGGATCAGTGCGATTCAGGAGCTGCCATTGTTCAGCTTTTCCGGGCAAGGGCCTTGCTTCAGGTTGTCAACCTTTGTGGCCATAAATCCCTGTCTGCATCTGTGACATAGTGTAAAGAACTACCATAAATTCAAAGGAACGGGAACAGAGCACCTGACTTCAGCACAAGTTGCCTCTTTTAATTTATTTATGATTTATTGAAGACTCTTTCAGCAGATGTCACTGCGGCAGCAGCCAAGGGCTTTGCAGACATTAAAAGAATAGTAGGATAGGGGTTTTTTGGTGACAAACAGGCATGGAGGTATGAGGTGATTCCTCAGGAGTCATACACAAATATGCGGAGGTGAAGGGATAACAGCTGAATATCAGGAGATCCTCAGCTATGCTTTCATTTCAAGGATGTTTTTTCCTCTTGCCTGAAAAGCACTAAAACGGTGCCCTCTAAATGAGAACTGCCTGACAGTGCTCTGTTTCTGAGAACATGCTTTGTTAAAAGGGCCGGGAGGCCTCCTCTTTGGTTAGGGTCCAACCTGTCAAGATCCGCAAGTCCTCCAGTAGAACTTGAGAAAGGCTGATTTGGCATGCTGAGTGTTTCCAACAGAAAAAGAATAGAAAAAAAGTGAAGAAAAAGTTCACAATTTCTTAATGCATCATACAAAAAGAATCAGTAAAGGAAACAAGTCAGTTTTACCAAGGTTTCTTAATGCAGTGAATGTTATGCAACTGAAGTGTATGTCTATAAATACATAAAATGGATCCTTTGCTAAAATTTTTGAATCTATTGACACATTTCAAAGGATATTAGAGACATTAAATTTCTGCAAGTTTGAAAACAGCTGGTTAAAGGGGATATTGATCAGCACACCTAGCTCTCCCCTTGCCCTTCCTCTCTCGAGGGGGAGGCATTAGCGTAAGCTTAAACTTGATTAGACATCAGCAAATTCACACCTTGCAATAGACGTCTGCTGAAAACAGAAAGAAAACTGTTACTTCCCTGCTACTTTTTCTAGGTGAGAAAATTATCTGTTATTCACATCAACGTTTCTAATGAAATTCTCAGAGCATGACTTTCGGTGGTGCTAGAATCAGTCTGGCAAAGCTTAGCAAAAGCTCTGGAGGGCAGAAGTCCTCCTGCTGTTGCTGGTGATGGTAGGACAGACTGAGAAACCCATCTGCGAATGCTTTCTTTAAAAGCAAAAAATTGAAAACTGAAACAAACAAACAAAAAATCCAGCACAAAGAAAAACAACTTTGCAGCTGCTCTAGTTGGTTGGGTATTTTTGGACAAATCCTTTCTTGTTAAAACAGCATGACCCCTTTTCCTTCCATGGGGATTCCCAGGCATGATGAGGAACTGTATTTGGCTCCAAGGGAATACGTTTGTTTTTCTGTATCCTTTACTGTTTCTGAATATGATAGACCCGCCTTTCTTTCAGATGCAGCAAATGCCAGTAATCTGTTTTTATTTAGTTGAGAACCTGAGAGCGGTGGTTGGCAAGCTGTTCTTTGCTTACCATTTGAAATGTCACATGGCAAATTCTAGTGCTTGAGCACAGTCTCAGCTTGACAACTCTGGCAAAAGAAAAAGGGGCAACAGCGTAAGCCTCCACCACATTGCCTCAGAAGTGCCATCAAACGCAGCTTGATCCTTCTTGTCTGGGTGAGGCTGAAGGCTTGCTGTGCCTGAGAGCATAGCTTCTTGGCCAAGGGTGTAAATTCATACCAGTTTTGCTGATGCTCTTTGGTAGGGGAACTTTTGTCCATTGTAATCTGGAGGCATTAAAAATTGATATGCAACACAGCTGAGGAACACCTTCAGGTCTCCTGGCAAGCCTGACTCCATCTTCAGTCAAGCCCTGCCTCACTTCTCTGTATTTTAGAGAAACAGGCAGAGAGAAATGTTTCCACAATCAGGTCACTGCATTAAGAGGATCAAACAGGCTTCGTGTTAGCTGTAATTTCCTGAATTTGAATGGATTTTCAGCACAAATATTGACAATCACCTGTGCATGCTAGCATCCTTGAGCATGTTTTTCAGCGTAATGCACTGAAAAGCAATGTGGAAGGATTGTAACCTCTGCACAGATACTAATCCCAGAGGGCTGTATTTGCCTTAGTGTTAGTGGAAAGCCTGGCCATGTTTTAATGTGTGCTTGTCAAAGTGCTTGTATTACAGCTAGGACACTTCCCTGGATCAAGCCCACGCAGCCTCCATGTTTGCAAAAAGGATGGAAATGCAATCCATACACCTGCTTCTGCCTGCATTTCTGTAATCTTTTTTCCCATGGTCCTTCCCTACCCCTTCTGTCATTTCCATTTCAGCCAAACACAGCTTTCTGCAAGCCAGGACACCATTAACAGGGAACTGATGGAAAAATGGCTCTCCTTTTTGCCACCTGCAGACAACAGTTCTCACAGCTGCTGTGTTAGAGAGGGAAACAGCAGAAAAGTGATAATTCTGGGTTGGAAAGGTTGCAGGAGGAACCACTCCTGCAGGGTAGAAAGTGAAACACGAATCCTTGATATGTCAGTGTTAACATTCCAGCACTGATGCCTCCTTCCCATCCACTAACTGTTTAAACTGAACAAATCCTCCATCGAGTTTCTCAGACGCTGGAGCTTCTGTCTTGACTCTCTACGTCAGGTACTTCTGCTCCTTTGCTGAAGCAGTTATCACATTATGTTCCTCTGGTACTTCAACATCTGGATGAGGTTTCCAGTCACCATTCCTGATACAGACATCATGTTCTCTGGCACTACAAGCAACCTGGGTTTCTCCAGCTTGCAGAGGTCCCAGAAGCTGCTGTGCAGTGACTAGTGGATATTTTTTTTCTGCGGGAGAAAGTAAAAATAATAATAAAAACCCAGAAAACCTATGCAAAAGTTGATTCAGGTTTTGGTTTTTTTATTTTTTTAAGTTAGCTTTTCCTCCAAGAGAAGCTCAAAATGGAGCACTTTACCTCTTCAAGAGGAGTCATTTAATAGCTGGACCAGCACTTGGAATTCACTTGAAGGCACTGACTAATTCAGCACATGAGCGAAACTGAAGTTCACTCGTACGTGGTAACGCCTTTCTTTTTCCCACACTCATCAAAACCTTGTTTGCCTGCTTCACAGATTCCCCAGGTATTAACAGCCAACAAAGACTTCAGAACAGAAAGCTGGGCCCAGAGACTAAGAGCTTGCATTTGCATGTAAGAGACATGGGGGAGTCTATAAAGGGATCACTACCAAGCGCTGCAGATCGTCTGGCTTCTTGCAGCTGCCCTCCTACACATCTGAAGCTCAGTCCTGCTTTCTCAGGCACATGGCATAGTCCAGGGCTTTCGTCTGGGCTGAGAACATGGTTAAATCCTTGCTGGGACCACAACGTGGAATGGCATTTTAACCACATCAGGGAAGGCAGGATGGGTCTCATAGGGCAGGGCTTCTTCACATGCGGTCCCTGCACTACTGGTGGTCCCTAGCATGCCTGAAGGTGGTCTGCAAAATGATTGCCATTAAAAAAAACACAGAAGAGTACACATTGCATTCCCACGCCTGCAAGCCAGCAATCAGAAAGGAGATGAAGCAACAGCAATAGATAAGCATTTTGAGTTTTAGGTCCCGGTGACAGTTCTTTCAGTGATGTCCTCAAGTTTTTATGAAAGAAGGTAAATTGTTAGTTTAAGGAGGTTGGTGGGGGGCAGCTCATTGCCCCACTTCATCTGGCACTGGAAACCTGGGCTGGTACATGCTGCCAGGAATTACCTGCAGCCAACCCCATGCAGCTATTCAAAGAGCCTTCATTTTCCTCATTAAAGGACGTGCTTGCATAATCTTCCTTGTGTGATAAGGAGCAGTGCCTACTTTCTATCTCACACCCAGGCCTCCAGACTTATCCAGGCCTAAGGAAAGGACTGTTCTGTGTAACCAGCTCTACCTGGGGGTGTAGACACATCCTAAGGACATGATACTATCAGTGAGGGGGGGAGAGGGTGTGCCCCAGGCGTCCAGCAAAGACTGCGACTGACAGGCTGGTGTGCAGACAGCAATTGGAAAAGGGTGAGAAACATGGAACTCAAAAATGTCTCTGTGCCTCAGAGGAGTTTCCTCCTTGGTCCCGTGAGAAAAAAACAAACCGGTGCTTCATTTCTTTTGGTTGGGGTGCGTTTGCTGCTTACCCTGGGAATGATTTTTGAAAGGTGCTGCTGAAAATCCACTGAGGAAAGGGAGCTTGTCCACCTTCATCTTCACCTCATAATGAAGTGTCTGGATTACCAGCTGAACCTCAAATCACTTGACCTGGCGTCATTCAAAGCCAGCAGAGTCCTGAAGCTGTAGGTGGAGTAAATCTTTGGCCTCAGCTCTGATTTATTCTCCTATGAGATCCATAGGATCTCAGTTGGTTAGGCATGCATTCGTCCCTGTGTATATGCTCTTAGTATAGATGAAAGCATCTTGTTGGGGTTTAGCTTAGACCGCTTTTGTGAAACCTAGAACTTTGGTAAAAAACCAACCACCTGGAACAGGATCTGGCCTTCCCAACAACGTTTGGCTGCATTCAGTGACGGACATTAAGGAAACTCATGGTTCCTGGGATGGCAGAGGATGAATGAATCCATTTGCAGTTGGGAGTGTGGGAGGTGAGACGGCTGTTTTGCCCCTGCAGAACTGCTTCTGGCGATCCACCACAGGTCTGCACTATTCCAGGAGACAATAGCAACTGGTCTTTAAGGTGGAGAGGTTCCTACTTTCAGTTCTCATGGGTCCTGGTTTAATACTAGTGGTGGCAGTAAGGTGAGCAAGCCTTCTGTTAGTTTTCTCTCCATTTCACAGAAAGTGGAGGCAGTGAAGGTTAAGTGACTTTCCCAAGGCCATGTAGGAAATCAGTAGGGCAGGAGGCTGGTGATTAGAACACCCTTTCTCCAGAATATAACAAGAGATGGACCAGAGGTACAGAGAAAGAATGGGACTTACTCAAGGTTGCGGGATCATCCCACCTTCCGAGGCACTTGCCTTGGCAGCAAGATTATCACATACTTCCCGTATCTCCACTGCAAGAGGTGAATGGGAAGGGGTGTGTGGGGGAAACAAGCTGCTTGCTATTAATTCAGTTGAGCTTGACTGGACATGCACAAGCAATCTGGAGAAGGAAATAGTTCTAGTTCTGTCTGGTTCAACCCACTGAAGCTTTCCGGCAGGAAATCAAGTTACAAACATTACATGATCTGAGCAAATTCTCATACACTGATCCTACCCTGGGGACAGGACACTTTTGTGAGCTGCTTATTGAGGCTGTAGTTTTAGATACCTTAACCCTTTCTGGAGTGTCACTCTGAGGGCATCACAGCTTCTTGTGCTGGCCAGGCTGTAGAGATCACAAGCGAGAAGAAAATGGATTTACAACTGTTGGGGTCATTCTTCATCAATGAAGAAGTCCTGAAAGCTGTCTTTATGTGGAGGAAAGAAGGGGAGGGCTGGGGAGTCTTTCTGCTACTTGCTTTTCCTACTGAAAGAAATCGAGAGCTGTCGACAATGTGTTTCCTGGAACACCCTAAAGATGACCAAACAACGTGTGGTTTCTGGCACCAGCCTGAACGTGCAAGTGAAACCTCTCAATGGAGAAAGGAACTAAATTGTACTTGGACTGTTTCAGACCCATTGTTTTTTATTAGCAGAAATGCCTCAAAGACAATAGGAGAAAAGCTGCCATCGTAAAAATTCAGACACCTACTGCTTCAGCTAAGGGTGAAGATAAATTGTAATCTGCATGTTTAAATGATATAATGAACCTTAATGAAATAAACCTTGATGCTTGCTAACAGCCCTGAGATTTAAAATGAAAAATCGTAAAGAGGAAGGGAGCTTTTCTTTTCACAGAATAGGAAGCAAAAAGGATCACAGCTCGTATTTTTCTCTTCATCCAATTACCAGTAATGTAGACGAATGTCTGACACTGAGAAAACGGGAAAGGTGGAAGCTGCCTGCAGTGATAGCAAGGCTGTTTTTCACATGATGGCTGTTCCTGGGGGCTTGCATCCCCTCAGCACGCTGCTGGAGAGTGGGAAGGTGGGGATGTCCTCTGCTAGCAGTGCTTCCCGCTGGAGCACATGGTGTGCCGTGTCTCAGGTTTCCTTTTTGTTCATCTAAGAAGCAGAGCATCTCCTGATGAAGGTCACAGCTTTGATCCCCACGGCTTGCTCTCGTGTTTATGGATGGCCATTATTAGTAACACAGACTAGTGCATGCACTACTCTCTGCCTGCCCTTGTCTGACTGCAAGGGAGCAGGGACACGATAACAAAAGAAAGTATAAATAGAGTCTTTTAAAAGCCTGTTAAATAGAAATAGACTTTTAGGGAGGAGAGAGAAAGAATGAGGCGTGTTACCATAGTAACTGCCAATGGTTTATTTAAGAAGGACAAAGCAACAAACACCACAAAAAGGCGAAGTCAAGAGGAGTCGAAGACTGCTGAAGGAGTCTGTCAGGATATGGACACTGAGGGGCCAGGTAAGAGCAATGAGCTTCTATTAAAGCTGTGCTGAAAAAAATCATCCCGCTTTACCTCTTGCAAAGTGGTCTGGAAAATGTTACTATGAAATGTGCATTTCCAATTAGGGAAAGTGTTTCCAGTTGTTGTGTGGGGTGGAGGGTGGGGAAACGCATGAGAACAAATGTCATACTGGTGAAGTCATCAGGAGTGAAGGGCCACGTTACCTCTGCCCAACCTGAACCCACCTAGAGCAAAGCTCAACTCTTGCCTTTGGTCGTCTTGATGTTGGAGGAATATTTTTTTATTATTATTTCTGTAGGTCCAGAACCAAATTCAGCTGTGACATAGGTATATCTGAGAAGTAGGCATTACTGTGACTTTCATCCCACTCCTCCATCTGGATCAAATATTTTGAAGACCTTCCTTCTCTAAGTAGCTGTTGCATTTCTGCCTCCAAAGTCAGGTCGCTGCAGCAGGAAGAGGTGTTCAGACTTCCTCGCTTCTTCCTCTAAGCTCCCACTCCTTAAAGGAAGACCAAAGTAAGCTTTAATCATAGGATCAGGGACATTTTGGGCTGGAAGAGACCATATGCAGCAGAAATAAGTGGCAAAGCCATGGAGTTTGGAAGGCAGTTTTGCAGAGTTCCTGGAAATGACAGATTATCAATTGGTTAAACAGATCAGGACTCGTGTCCTCTTTGTGTGTGTTGTGAGTGCAGTGCGAGGAGCAGGGCTGCAAACTCCACCTCAGAGTGACCTGACCTCACAGAGGACCAAAAGCAGAGACGTCTGAGGGCTGGCCGGAGCAGGTCTGACCGGCTTTAGTGGTCGGACGCAGTGCTGTGCAAGAATGACTGCACTGCTCTGGCCCCTGGGAGTAAGAGCTGCTCCCAATCTGGGCAGAGCTTACCCGTGTCTGAGTCAGCCACATGGCTGGGAAGCTCCAGCTTTGTTTCTCACCTTTCCATAGCATAGTGCTGTGGAACCTCTGGTTACTTCACTCCACTGGATCTGCTTTTCCTACCTGTAGAGGCAAGGACCATGTTTCCATTTTTGTGCCCTACCTCAGAGATGTGTAGTCTGTAAACTGTCTGGGAGTGGGGACATCTTCTTGTTTGCTGGTACAGCACTAATCAAAGTGGGAACCTGATCAAGAGAGAGCTTTCAGGGGCTCCCACAGTGTCAGCTATTAAAAACTGGACCTGAATGTCCTTTTCTGTGTGCATCAGCAACGTGGGAATCATATTTATTGTTCCTTTTCCACCCACAGGAAAGCTCTCACCAGGTCAGGAGCAAATACCAAAGACTGAAAATACTGGCAACTGTGGTGGACAACTGTGCTCTCTGCCTTCCCTTATCCTGTCTGCTATCTTGCTTTATTGTCAAATGTTTTTACTCAGATTATGCATTTCGTAGGTAAAACAGCTGATCGTAATGACTTGCATTCATTCTCCCTGTGCCCAGGAGGCTGCATCCTGCCTGAAGACTGCCTTGTGCTAAATGCTGCACATTCACAGGACAGAAAGATGCTTTCTGCCCCAAAGAGCTCTTAACATGAGAAAAGAAATAGCAGATAGAAAAGCAGGTGTGATAGTACCTGGAAACACCAAAACAGGACTGTTCCACTCTTGACCTTGAAAGCTCAAAGACCAGAAGCAACTTGAAAGTCCCTGTGGTTGGGATGTCTTTTGCTGTTTTGTTTTTAATCTTTTAGTTTCTAAATCAATGCAAGGGTTTCCCAGTTCCTGACTCATAATTTTGAAAACCTCAGGGCTGGTACTACTGGAAGAGTTCAAACAGCGGAGAAGCCACAAAGAGAGAACAAGTTTCCCTGTGAGGACAGCTAGGAACTGCAAAAAATGTTAGTTTCTTCTAAAAACTGCACCAGCAACTTCATCAGGGAAAGGGAAACAACTGCAAAAGCCTCCTGCCTCTCTGCAGCAGAGGGCAGACACCTTGGACTTTCCAATGCTATTTGGCTCCATGTTACAAGCTAAAGCAATACCGTGTATTCACACAACAGGGCAGGAGAGTTTCCATTGGATTTCTATCAAGAGGTTCCTTCCTTGCACTGAGAGGGAGGCAGACCATCTTAAAACTCTGGAGTATGAGCTGAAAGCCCTAATTTCTCTTTAGAGTAATCCAGAAGATTGTCCTTGATTTCCTTCTCCAACACCTCTCTGCTCAATGAGTGTGTCGCGCAGCAGTACCACAGGTTCTCCACATTACCAATCCCTGGATGAAATTTGATGCACAGCTTGAAAGGCTGATGCCTCTGTGATCCTGTGATCCCATTAACACAGACATGTTTGCTGGGGGAGGGAAATGATTTCATCCAAAAAGGGCCCTAGGTTACCTAACTCGGGCCAATTTTTGTGCAAAACCAAACCTACGGGTGGCATATTTTAATTTTAGGTTTTGAGTTAAATTCTCTTCCTTTTCTCCCCCAGAGCAAGAGGTGAATCAGAACCCAACTGCTCCACTTTCTACATTTCCCTGACCCTATGGAGAGTTATCCCATATGCCCACCCATGCATGAGAAGTTCAGGGTGAACATTTTCGGAAGGTTTCACACAGCCTTTGATGTATCCTAGCCTGGGAAATTGGTCCTCCTCCTGCTTCCCAGCTTGAAAGGTCTCACTGTGGTATCTGCAAGAGATAACGCTCCCTTTTGCTGTCTGCACTCTGGGCCAGTCTGGCTGCCCCTCTGCTGCGGGACTGCAAAAGGGATATTTCCCTCCAGTTATTGCAGAAGGGCCCTCTTGGAGAGGCTGGCCCGCCTGCAGAGCTGGGCAGTCCGTGCCGCTCCGCTCCTCTCTTCTCACAGAGATTGAGTTATGCCAGGCTTTGACCTAAGTGAAACTGCTGACGGTCACAGGGATTTGACTAATCTCCTTAGGTCGCTGTGAAATTTGTGATTCCTTTTAGGGAATAGAATTTTTTTATATTTTTTTTTCCCTTCAGGCTAACTTGCAATGTAAAAATAAACTGAAGCCCACGGTGGGAGATTAATTTCCTCCCGAACTCAGGAAGGGCAGTCAGTCAACACAAGATCCTCCTGGCCCATCCCAGGAGGACGCTGCTCCTGGATTCATTCCTGGAGACAGCTGCTGTCCGACCTTGCCGTAAGACTTCCTTCCCCAGTGCTCTCCTCCTGGCCCTGCCATAGCCCCATGGGGTCTGAGTGCAGCCTGTGGGCACAGCCCAAGACGTTTCCTTCCCTCCTGGCTCGGGTCTGCCTCAGAGCCCTCTGCTAGCAAGAATTCTGGGGGTGGGGAGCTGAAATGATAAAGTCCTAATTTCTAGACATATTTGAGCTATCTCCTAATGAAGGGAAAAACTCCATCTTCCCAGGTATCCAGCCTTCAGGGGCTTATGAGTAATTTTGCCTCTATCCTCATGGCTCAGAGAGCCTCTTTGCAGCCTCCCTCCAGGGTAATTGTGTCCTTTCTGTGCAGAAAACTCCACTCCTGTGGTTCTCCCCATCACTCCTGCTGCCAGCATGCTCCTGTCCTTTCCAGAACATGGGAGGGTTTGCACCATGCCCATGATACATCTCCTAGCTGACTGGCATTAGCTCACCTTTCCTGCCTCTCCGATCCTTCCTGACCCGAAGGATGTTTAAGGGCAGATTCATTATACCTTATAAACTCCTCAAAGACCCTGAAAAGAGTTGCAGTTTGGCATTCTGCTCTTGCACCTGAAACACTGCAGAAACACTAGATCCACCTTTGATGTGGAGGTTTGTACGTGGGTCTTTGTGGCAAAGAAACCTCTTCAGACCCCTTGGTGCATATGGTTGCTGCACAATGCTGGTATTAGTCAAATAATTAAGAACTGGTTGCCCACACAAATGCCAGAGCCTGGCTCATTTTTGCTGTGCTCCAGGGGTTCCCATTTCTAGACATTCCCATGAATTAAGCTGAGCAAGCTGGCAGGGGAGAAACAATCCCTGAATGTTGGCATGAAAAGCCCCACTACAAATTCAGCTGTCATTGTCCTTCTGCTTTGAAAATTTTAAGCCCTTCAATTAGGGAGAAATGACAATACTCAGAGTGGGATTCCTTTGCTCTTATTTTGGCATGTAAAACTGAGATGTCTGACTTCAGATGAACTAGTCACCGTCGGCTCCCTTTATTGATGGTGCAGAGAAATAGGAAGAACCTGAGTGTGATTCAATCTACAACAGTATCTGAGAGAGGTCAAATGAATCATAGACTGTAAAAGAAGCTGAAGCTGTGTGGCCAGACATAAGATTCTACATTTTAGATGTCTAAATTTAAGTGAGATGAATTCCACTCCTGTGACTCAGGTGGTCGGACGCAAAATGCGATGACAAGCTGACCATGTGAGTAATGCAGCTCTGATTTCATGACTTACCTTCACCCCTGCCTTTTTTACCTGCCTGTGTAAAGGTGCAGCACTGTCCTGTTGATTCATTTCTTAGCCCTCAGTGGCAGGACTATGCAAGGTAGCAGCTAGCTGGCCACTGAGCACATGCTTTTCTTCTGGGGGAGCAATCATGTGGCCTTACCTTGTGCTTCCAGGTTGCTGTATCTTCTCTCCTTCAAGATAAGACATCTTTGAATTGATAAAAGTGCAAATGGGTGAAGTCACAGCCGAAGTCTAAAGAGCTCAAGACTGCAGTGCTGAGAGGTCAAGAACAGGCTGAGGGCTCATCCTGGCTGAGGAAGCTGGGGAAGAGGGCCTGGGTTAAAGGCAAGGAGAGGAATGTGGTGGGGATGAACATGCAAACATGAGTCATTTCAAAGATGAAAAGCATCTAGCACAAGAAGCCCCCTCAAGGGCATGTCATGAGAAAACCCTAGAATCATGGAAAATGGGGCTGAAAAGTAGACTTGGAGACATCATGTAATCTACCCCAGCACAGGAGTCATGTCCTAATGCCAATCAATGAATGAGAGAGGTGATTTTGCCACAAGGATGTAGAGACGCTCCTGCTTATTTACTGATGCCTTGGATCTGTGTCCAGTGGTTAACACGGTTTATTGTGCAACAAGCTGTGATCTGCAGTGCTGGGGATTTTATTCTCATAGTGCATTACTAGAAGTCCTTTCAAAGTTTTCCCTAGGATTGCCTGGCTAGATCATCCCTAGAAATGTCCAACTGGGAATCAGGATTAACAAGCAGTCGGTTCCTCTGAACCTCAAGAGCATGTCATTGACGCCACACTGCTCTAGGACCCTGCTTCTCCAGTGGGAATCTGTTTCTTGTTCCCTGTGATATGTGGCAATCCTCTGCATTTGAGATCTGAAATAGATGTGCCAGACTGTGACAGGGAAAAGTGCCTTGGGCAGGGCAGATTGGAGAGAGCTGGCAGGGACCAGAGTCACAGGATGGCTCTTGGGTGCATCTCTTGCTGCTTCTGACAGGGGAAGGAGGGCACGACTCAGGGCTGTGCTGCTCTCTCTGAGCTAAGGACATGGAAGAGCTGTGCACATGCCTCTGGGGATGCAGTTCCAGCTGTGCAGTTAACATCATCGTACAGAGCAGGCACATGACAGTGCTTGCTGTAGCGAAGAGGACAACAGAACCTGGCTAGGTGATGGCAGTGGTAGGTAGCACTGTCCAGGAAGGGAAGGTGGCTTTGCAGCTGGTGCTAACCCTGACTGATGGGCTTCAATTCAGATGTAACCTGCTCGGTGAGAAGCCTCTAGTAGAATGGAGATCCCTTGGTGCTAAGCAGTATGCAGACTCAACCAGGTTTTCAGATGGGATTGGAAGTGGCCTCTCAGGTCACTGAGTCCTCTCCTGGCTAGTGCCGGCAGTATCTGCAGGTCCTTGAGATGCACCTGAACTTCTTTGCCCATGATCTGGGCCAGCTCCTGACTAGAAGTCATATAGCCAAGTAAGTTCAGTCATCTGCCTTAAGTGCTCAGTGCTGAGAGGCAGGGCCTGCTGGCCTGGGAGGCTGCTACACCCATTTGGTATCTTACAAAACATAAAAGGCTCGCTTCTTTCACAAAGCCTAAGAGACCTTGAATACTTTAAGGCATACTAGCTATTAGTACAGCAATAATTAAATAATGATGAATGCTCCAGAGGGATGTGCTCAGTAGCTACTCGACCTTGCTGCTAGAAATTGTCCCCTCCTTTCTGCTCATAGCCCTGGTGTTGCTCCAATTAACCTTTGAACTACTGAACAGATCCTCATAATCCCAAAGAGATTTCCATGCCAATGTGTTGGAGACTTATGGGAAAGAGCAGAGCCTTAAATTGCAAGCTGGCTGGGATGGGAAAAACTGCTTTCCATTTCCTCATTCTTTCTAGCTTTGAGATACTGAATGTTTGATCTAAACATGTGTTAGGTGATGCATTAGCCTGTGGTGATGCCTGCACTTTATCCTGAAATACCTATGGGATGGGAGGAGCATTATTCATCCCTACATGCCATACCTGCTCATGTGGGCACACCTTGTTTTGTCAGTGGGTGCTGAAGGCCTGTAGCAGTGAAGAAATTTGGGTCCTGGAGGAATGGGTCAATCTCGCCTGAAGTGCTAATGGTTTGTGGGACTCCACACTATCTGTTCAGCTTCAGTCACCCGAAATGCACTCGGTTCTCTGGGTGCTAAGATGCTGAGTGCATCGAGAAGTCAAGCCCTTTTACCACAAGTCATGGTAGGCAGCAAAAGGACAAAGGCTCTCTGGAGGTTTGGGCTCTCTGTCAAAGTGCTCTACTGTGGGCTAGGTGATCCGTCTTTAAAAAGCATTGAGATCATGGTCCAAATGTTCTTGTCTCACAGCGCTAAAAGTTAAGTAACTGTGGCTGGGATTGCTTTGCTGTCTAAGGGAGAGCAAAATCTGGCCCACGGGGAAGGCTGAGATAACCATCTCCACCTGAAGGTGTCAACCCAGGCAGAGGAGTTAAGCTGGCAGGAGAATTGCCTTGATGGAGGCAGTGAGTCGCACGTAGAGATTTGGAGCAGTTCAGACCGTGCTCTCGTGTGTTTGTGTCTCCCCTCAGTTCCCACGCCTCTGCACTTCCTTGTTTAGTCCAGGCCCGGAAGCAAAACTGCTGAAATGCAAGGAGGAAAGTTATTCTCATGGTGTTTCCAGCCCAAACAGAACCAGGAGGGAGAGAGGAAATCTCATGAGAAAGCTTGACAGATTTCCAGCCCAGTCCCACTCAGGGCCATGAAGCTTCTGGTGTTTCATCTGAGCCTCTGGGTTCGGGGCTCCCACCATGATTCTGTGCACCTGGAAGTCCCACAGCACCAGAGCAGCAGTAATACTGGTGTCCAGTACCTTCCTGCAGTCCCATGGAGCTTGGCTTTACTCTGCTTCAGCACAGATTCAGTGAGGAGCGGTGTATTTGCTTCTTGTTCCCACCATGGACAAGGATGGTGAGGGGAGCTATGGGGAACTTCTGTGAGCCAGAGATGTTTCTGGTGGAGATGAAGCTCCTCCTTTCTTCACACTCTGGTGGGGTATTCAGGAGATAACCAGAAACCTTGAGCTGGGAAGCAATCTCAAAGTCCAGTGCTCTGCACTGGAACAGACGATGGCACCAGACTTCTAAGCATCTTCTCTCCTCAGGTATCTCCACATTTCCCCATGCGAGATGTGTGGTCCATCAGGGGAAGAGGTT
>NW_010565736.1:14440-30397 GCF_000687285.1 Phaethon lepturus
AGCTCTTTTGAATGCAGATCCTAGAAGCAGGTACCGCTGCAGCCTCTCCTGTCTTGTTGATGCTCCATCAGCTGTGCATCGCAGGTGAGGCCTCCTGACTGCATGGGAGCGGAGGGTGTCAGGCGGTAAGATGGATGCTGCACCCAGGCAATGTCAAACACCATGCTAGAACATGGTAAGAGCAAGAAGCACGTTCTGGTCCTTGGATGGTGCCTGCTGATGCCAGGATGGTCAGCTCTGGGCATTGCTGTCTGAGCCAGTGCAACTCTAATCTCCTTTCTTGCTCAGGCCCTCTGGATGCCTGGTCCCATTTGTTTTGATTCCCTTCCCAGCAGCAGTCTGTGCGGGTTAGTTGCAGACTATGTTAAAACAAAAAGTGTTTCCTCATGTATTTGGCTTTAAATTTATCACCCCTTGCTGCCGCTGAATGATGGTGGTAATTAGGAGTTTGCTGTGTCCCCAACTTTTATTCTGCAGCGCAGCCAATGCAGCAGCAATTAATCCCCCGGCAAACAGAGGAGGTGAATACAGCAGTGCTGGGGACAGAGATAATCTTGGGATAATTTATAATTGCAAAGCCATGCTCGGAGTGGGAGAGACCTCCGGGAGTTGCTTTGCTTTTTGTTTCAGAGGGAAGGCTGACTGACAGAGCGCTGGCATTGGCTGGCTTATTTGTCCTGTTGTTTGCATTGGACCCCTTCCATTTTCTGGCACCGAGAGACTAGCTTTGGGATGATTTTTATCTCGCTTTAGGAGAGCTAAGCAGCCTGAAGCAGGTCTCAGCTGAGCAGTGGGAGAAAGGCAAGCTCTGGTTCCTCGCTGTCTTAACTGTGAGCAACTTGCCGCAAAGCAGTACAGAAAAAAAAAAAACCAGTAGGGGGGCTGGGATTCATGCTTGCTATCTTACAGATCCCTAAAGAAGCTCCAGGAATGATGCTGTGTTTTTTCTTTGGTTGTATAAGGACCCAAGGGAGCCAGCTTTTAATGTAGGTGCTTCAGTCAAGTGTATTTGAAATTCCCCCGAGGCCACCTTAGCGCAGGTCTCAGGCATGTCAGCAGGTACAAAGCAGTTTGCACACATAAACCCTGTGGGTTGCTGCTAGAGGGAGGCAGTGGCACCCCCGCTGCTCGCTATTGCTTGCAGTTGCATTTTGTCCCGGCTCCTCAGCCCAGCCTTTGTGGTAATGGTTGCCCTCACAGGAGGACAGGGGCATGGGCTTGGCCAGGAAGCACTGAAGAAATCCTGGGTTCCCATTTCTCCAATGAGATGAACACCAGTTGTTTCAAACATGGTTGGAGCACCATAACCTACTCTCACTGCTTTTTCCCTCCTGGGGGCTGACCTTGCAAGGAATGATAAGAAGTTTCTTGGCCAGCAGGGCGAGGGAGGGGATTCTGCCCCTCTGCCGTGCTCTGGGGAGACCCCCCTGCAGTGCTGCGTCCAGCTCTGGAGCCCTCAGCACAGGAGAGACATGGACCTGCTGGAGCGGGGCCAGAGGAGGCCCCAGCAACGCTCCGAGGGCTGGAACAGCTCTGCTGGGAGGACAGGCTGGGAGAGCTGGGGGGGTTCAGCCTGGAACAGAGAACGCTCTGGGCAGATCTTATTGCAGCTGCCAGGGCTTAAAGGGGACTGCTAAGATGGGGACAGACTTTTTAGCAGGGCCTGTAGCAACAGGACAAGGGGTAATGTTTTTAAACTGAAAGAGGGCAGATTTCAACTAGTTATAAGGAAGAAATTTTTCACAATGAGGGTGGTGAAACCCTGGCCCAGGTTGCCGAGAGAGGTGGTAGATGCCCCATCCCTCCTGGCGACATCCCGGGTCAGGTTGGACGGGGCTCTGAGCAACCTGACCTATTTGAAGATGTCCCTGCTCATGGCAGGGGGGGTTGCACTAGATGACCTTTAAAGGTCTCTTCCAACCCAAACTATTCTATAATTCTATGATTCCTTGGGTTAGAATGGAGACTTCTGGCAGTCTTCATCTAACTTTCATTAATCACCACAAGAACTGCTTTTTGTACATCATGCCTCCGGGTTGGCCAGGTACTAACCACTGGGACTGTGTGATCCTGGGACAGCAGCCAATGTCCATTGAAATCCACTTAGGTTCAGTCTTGTACTTTACACTTCTTTAATTTTGTAATTGTTGGGGAGAGGGCGTGTTCCAAGAGAATCTTAGTGAGGAACAAACCAGGAGGATGCTTTGCTGTCAGCCATCATGACCCATCACAGCTGAGAGCCCCAAGCCTGCCCGGGCAGCGGCACCCGCAGTCACTGTGGACTGCCTGACAGTCCTGAGCATGAGAGCAGGCTTCAGCTCACGTGTTTTCCCTTCGAGACTTGGAAGACCTTAGTCATATGTGATCCATTTCACAGGTGCTCCCTGTAATAGATAAGCATCACTGACTATTTTTTAACACATGGATGAGGATGTTTAGGCTTGACAATGTTATGAGCCAGAGTCAAAGCTATGTGTTACTTGTGCACTTTAAGTTGTGTTGTCTTCGGGTCTGATGGACTAGGGTTAGGAATGAGATCCCAATGCTCACTGAAGGCAGTGGGACTATTTAGCAGATATGTACAGGATTTTGGAGAGTTTTTTTTTTTCCTAGTGACTTGTAATAGGGCTGTTTCATGCTGAGGATCAGGGATGATGAAGAAGAATCCCATGAAGGTAGGATTTACAGACACCATAAAATGGGATTAACAGAGCCAGTGGGCAAAACATAGAATCATAGAATCATTGAGGTTGGAAAAGATCTCTAAGATTCTCAAGTCCAACCGTCAACCCAACACCACCATGCCCACTAAACCATATCCTGAAGTTCCATGTCTACACGTTTTTTGAACACCTCCAGTGATGGTGACTCCACCACTTTCCTGGGCAGCCTGTTCCAATGGTTGACCACTCTTTCAGTAAAGAAATTTTTCCTAATATCCAGCCTAAACCTCCCCTGGTGCAACCTGAGGCCATCTCCTCTCGTCCTATTGCTATCGTAGGAAGTATTTAGTCCTACAAAGAACAAGCAAAGGACAAGCAATCAAATGACCTATTTACACATGATAGGTACCAAGGAGATCGGTGGCAGTCATTAGGGACTGGTCAAGGAGAAACTTTCAGATCAATCAAGTTCTCTTTGTGAGAATCTTTCTGGAAAGGGGACATGCAGTAGCTGCCATGTGCCTTGGCTCCAGTAAGGCTTTTATCACTGATCCTCTCCTAAAACGGCTAAAGCATTTGAGTTAGGTGCTTGTTAACATGGCCTCCAAGAAGGGAAGGTGACTGTGAGCATGGGTCTGCAGCTGGATGAATGAATACAGAGGAATCTTATTCAATGTGCAGGACATGCAGAGTCAGGAAGGACTGAGAATGGCACTGGAAAATGAAACTGGGGTGGAGGGTGGCCTCAACAAGGTGGAGAGGCAGCCTAGAAAAAGTAGGATGAGCTTCGGTTGGGAGGCGCGTGGGGTGGAATAAGGCAGGAACATGCAGCTGCACAAATACAGAATGGGGAACAACCGGTTTGGGCAATAGGTTACCAGGGGAATGTGAGTCAGGAAATCCACCCTCTTCTGGAGAGAGCAGAGAGCTTACTGGGAAGTGTAAACGAGCATATAGCCTAGCCTGAAACTCAAAGTTTAGTACTCTGAAGTGTGGCTCTGTATTTCTGGCTCTAAATCTAGAGAAGTGTGATAGAAAGACCTGGGAAATCTGAACTAGGAGGAAAGGTATAAAGAACTGGTTTTTTAGCATAAAGAAAAGTCCAATCTCCCCGGGTCATCGCAATGGTCTTTGTGATGTGAAAGGCCACTGCAAACCAAAAAGAAACATTGGTACTGTCTGTTGAATTTCTATTAAAAATGCATGCTGAATTCTCCTGAGTTTTAATATAGCTCAATTAATAGAAGAGGACATTCTTCTGGGAACTGGAATCGTATACAATTAATTAATGATAATGAACACTGCAAGATATAAGAGCCTGCACAAAGATTTTGACTGCAAAGTGTTCCAGCAACACTTAATTCACTATGGACATCTGCAATTTGATAAAGCAGTTGCCAGACAGGGGTGGAGAGAAGTCCTAATTATATAGACTACAATAACTTCTATTCCTGCCTATGTTCAATATGATATTCATTGTCAGCTGAAACCTCGTGGGAACTTCGTTTTTTATTGCATCTGGCTGTTTAATTAAAACAGAGCAATATTATTCATTCTGAAACAGCATGTCCGGTAAATGAACTTATATTTTGCTTTAGGTCTTAAATTCAGTCTGTAATGAATTAATTTACAGTTCTGAATGGCTTGAGCAATGTGAGGCAACGTTTCAGTAGGTGGGGTGTTTTTCTGCCTGTCTGTGCCCCTACAGATGTGAATAGATAAATCAGGGTGTGGAGTGTCTGTCCTCATGGAACAAGTGAAATGCTGAGGACAGGGAGCAGCTGTACTGAGTACTTCTCCAGTGAATGGTGAGTAGTGCTTCTCTTTAGACACTTATGAGTACATAGTCTTTGCCAAGGATGCAACCAAGGCCACCCAGGGCTGCAAGCATGAAGGCTTGCATTCTGAGATAAAGAAATATTCTTGGCTGCTGTAAGGCAGTTGTCCCTAATGAAATGAAGAGGACTATGAAATGCTTCTTGTGCTGTGGACCTGCTGCCCAAATCATGCTCAGGTGGTGTCAGCAGGGGTGTGCCCCATGGTGCCCAGTCTCAAGATCTCTTTGCTGTTCTAGGATATGTTTTAGGGATGTCCAACAACTTCTGATCAAGGGGGAGCATCTTCAAGCTGTTGCCCAAGGCTTTGATAGCCTCCCTGGGCTGGCGGCATCTCAGGACTGGGAGTGGTGGCAATGGCAGCAGATTCCTCAGATGCTTGGGCTGCTCTGCTGCCAGCCGTTCAGACACCCAGGAGAACTGCACAGGATGGCAGCCCTCGGATGTGTAAATAGGAATGCAACAAATGAATGGTGTTTAGAAATCAGTGCAAATCAATTTTAAGACAACTAAGTATCAGCTTTCTGCACTGTGAGCTGTTGGGTCATATTTTCAAGAGTCTGTCTTCAGCTGCCAGAGCCAGAAGCTCTGGTGTCCACCACGGTGTGCTTTAACACCAGACATGTGCAGAAGAGCAACGTATTTCTCAGGTGTTTTCTCTCCCTTTGATGGTGGACTTCACTCACTGAGCTACTCTGAGATAAAACAGCAAGGGGAGAAGGCTCCAGCCCCTCCTGTATCTCACACAGCCCAGCGTAACAGCGGCGCTGGGCTCTGGCTTTTGTTTGCTGGTGGCAGCGGAGAGATGTTGACAGAGCCTTGGCCTCATCTGCCTCCTCCTCCTCCCGTTCTTCATCCCCAGGAGCTGGGACTTCCTGTGGTTTGGCAGGAGCTCTGTAAACATGTTCCCCAAAGTGCCTCCCCCCGCCCGCCACTGCTTGCACGCCCTTGCAAGAGAGGAAACACCGCAGCCGGGAATGTGGAAGGGGATTTCCACCGGCTTTAATGAGGTCAGCCTCCTTCACCCATCTGTGGGGCTGGGGGATGCCGGGATTCCTCCTGCCAGCCCCAGCCGGCCCTGGGATTGATCCTGCCCCGCTTGATGTAGGGCTGGGAGAGCACCCAAACAGCATCAGGGGTGGTTCCCAGCGTGGGGCTGCTCAGCTGGCTCCATCCCAGCTTTGCAGCCAGGTGGCCACCCTCCAAGGGCTCTGCCTCCTTTTCTCAAGGGAGCGGGAGGGCAAAAGCAGCCCTTGGAGGAGAGGTTGTGCGAAGGAGGCCTTCAGCCAGGGGTGGAGGGGTGCAGAGCACCCTGGTTACCTTACAAAACGGGGGTGGTCTGGGCACTTCTATGTCATTGCTGGCTGCGGTCCCCTCTGAGGACCCATTCCCTGGCCATGGACGTGTGGCACAGGCTGCCTAAAATCCGTACAGCTGTATGCTCTTCTTGTTGAGTTAGGGGTGCACCCCAGTGGGGACCCGTCTCCAAACCCTTCAGCCCCTCCAAAGGGTGCCCAAGCATGAGCAGTGCTAGCTGAAACATCTGGGTCTTGGATCATCTCATGAGTCCTGGCTCTGCTGGGTTATAGCCAAATACCTACCTCTGTCCCGCAAGGCCATGGGGGGCTGTGGATATCCTTCTTCTATGCCACCTCTTCCAGGTTGAGGTACAAGATCCTGGGCTGCAGGCGTTTCTCCTGGGAGAAATAAATACTCCTGGCGCTGGGAGTATTTCCAGGTGCCTGGATGACATGAGCTCCTGCGATCCCCCCAGCCTGAGTCACCAGTCCTCGGGGGGGGCATGGGCTGGACATGGCTTTCCCATGTGGGGACCAGGAGAGGGGGACAGGCAGTAAATGCAGCGCATGGGTGACATCTAATGTCGTATTGGGGTAAGACAGGCTGGTTTTTCCCAAGCTTAATCCTACTAATTGTAAGGGTTTTGGATTGAGCAGTCGCATCAGGCTCATCTGGCTGTAAAGAGGCACCTTCTTTCGGGGCGGAAAGAAGGATCTTTTGCTTCCAGGCAGCAAGAAAACGCTCACAGCATTTCACTCGCCGCTTGACGCCACGCAGCTGCGACCGCATCATCCTGCTCTGCATGCAGCCAGTCTGCTCTGCACCGCTACTGTTCCAGTGAGACCTGCCCTGGGTTCTCCTGCCGGGGGACTGTCACCCTTCCTCGGTGGCATTTGAACACCTTGCTAATGCTGAGGCTACCTCCTCCTTCCCCACCTCTTCCACATCCCCGTGGCCACAAGCCCTGCCCCACACCTGTAGCGGTAATTAGCTCATCAGGGCTAATTTTTCACTAGCAGAAGACAAGAGACCTCAACAGCTTGTTTTTTAGGGAGAGTGAGTTTGAACGCCTCTCCCACCTCCAAAACATTTTGGGAGGGTGAGGAGGAACTTTAAAGGTTTTACTTAAAATTTTGAATTTTGATCTATAAATGACTTTGCACTTGGAAAGCTCAGTTCATGTTTTGAAAGAAAAATTTTTTAAAGTATTGTAAGGGAAATTTCAGGACTGAAGATGTTTTGCTTGAATAGAGCCACTTGTCAAACACTAACATTAATATTTGACTTTTTGCCTTGCTTTGTGAAAGGGTACGTGCATGAATGCATACATACATATATAAGTATTTAATCTAAAAAACTCTCGCAAGACAGGAAAGAGCTGTGAAAGAGGACTCCTTGACATTGTCTCTTCCCAGGAACAGCTCCTCGTCTTTACTGCTACCACCTTGAAAGTTGTCCAGGTCAAGGACTATTCCCATCTCCCTGCTTCCTGAGGTCTTCACAAATAGACACTAATCAGCAAGACTGTTTCTGTCAAATTGTCTAATTGGGGAATGCAATTAAATATGAGCTGTAGTTCCCAGCCTGCACTTAGGCTGAGTTTGGCTCTTTCTCTTTCAAACCTGAAGAAAACCTTTTCTTGGTCTGCAGGCTCTGGTGGCGTCATGCTGCTGAGGGATGCTGTCTCTGCCTCTGGCGCATCCTCCAGGAAAGGTCCTGCAGAGGGTGGACCTCTTCAGATAGCAAATGACCGCATGTTCATGGACCCCACTGTAATTTCTAGCTGGACTTGCACAGATCTATTGACTATGCAGCCTTCCCTGATGTAAAAAATGAGGAAGACAGAGAATCTGTTACTTTCCCAGGTAGATAAATGTTCACTTGGGCACATTGCAGCTTGGATCCTCTATTTCATAACACCTCTCTGCTTAGTGAAAGGCCTGTCTGCCACCAGAACTCCCTTCTCCATAGATGAATCTGATGATGCCCATACCACTCGTCCTTCCCCAAACCATTCCTTGTTGTCCTTGTTTGCGCGAGGGGAGATTTAGATTGGATATTAGGAAAAATTGCTTCACTGAGAGAGTGGTCAGGCATTGGAACAGGCTGCCCAGGGAGGTGGTGGAGTCGCCATCTCTGGAAGTCTTCAAGAAACGTGTGGATGTGGCACTTCAGGACATGGTTTAGGGGACATGGTGGCGCTGGATTAATGGTTGGACTTGATGATCTTGAAGGTCCTTTCCAACCTAGTGATTTTGTGATTCTGTGATTCTGTGATTCATCCAGGGCCCGTTTTTTGACCAGAAGGTACGTGGCACATCTCACCTCTTGTTCCTTAGGCTAAGTCCTTTCTTCTCCTTCTCTCCCTCCAAAACCAGGTGGTTTCCCCCATCCTGCCTGCACCAGCCTGGACCAGTGATGAACCCGTCCCCATATCCCTGCTCCCATGGCATGGCTCCAGGTGCTGCACCAGAGCCACCATGATGGCCCTGCTCCTGCTGGTGCGACCACATTAGGTTTGCAGGGCAAATCGAAGGGTGGATGGAGATGAACAGCTCAGCCCAGACACTTTATGAGCCCAGAATAATGGGAATAACATTTTTTTTTTTTCTTTTCCCCAGCATGCCGTGCTGATGGGAGGCTGGAGCCTTCACTTTCCTGGAGGCTGTTGGAAAGCTAAATTAATCTGTTGGTGTTTATATTTTCAGAAACTGCTGCAGCGCCTTGGGGAGCCACTTACAGACCCATCAGTGGCTCATTGAGGCAGTGGCTTGTTGAGCTCAGGAAAACAAGCACCATTAGGACCAAAGCAAATCCCGACTGTTCCTCTCCTGCATAATGATAGTAATTAGTGCTTGCTGGCACTTTGAAAGTATTAGTTAATTATTCCTCAGAGCTTCCGCTGGGAGAGGAGTTGCTGTTCTTAGCGTGTTTTACACACAGAGAAACTGAGGCAGCGGATTATAATGCTGTTACAGAAGGGACGGAGATGAGGACAGAGGCCAGCAGTGTAGCTGCAGTCCTGAACGTACCCACTGCTACTCCATTTGCCCTAAGTCCACTGAAACACGATCAACTTGCACGATCAAATCACATATTTCTGTATTTCCTTGTGCTGGAAGGCTTGCTTGGATTGGAAACAGCGTGGTTTTTTGTTTTTTGTTTTTTGTTTTTTTAATGGGCTATTTGCCTTAACCCACCAAACAAAACAAATTTTTTCACCTCCAAACAGGCCATTTTTGGAGAATGAAAATCAAGGATATTTTTGGCTTTCCTGTTGCTGCTCTCCTATTCCGCCTTTTCAAGGCAAAACTGAAGAAATTGAGAAAAAGGTACAACTGCACACAAACACAAGCAATACAACTGCACACACAGAAAAAAGGGGGCTAAAAGGCTTCATATGCCGAAGGTCATTGGGATGCAAATGAAATCAGACTGAAATCAGCTATGAATTAGCTGCTTAATTCTTCCCTGATATTTTTTAAGCAGGTCTGTTATTTTGCACAGCAAGTGTTTTTTTTTTCAAGCCAATCATTTATTGCTCCTATTCTGGGTTTATTCACTGGGGTTTTACTGTCCCATAAAGTCCCTTAATTGCTGGAGAGGACACATGTTTGGTAGATTCATCTAGGTAAGTGAAAGAAATACATATATGCCTGCTTTGTAAAGACGCCAGGCACAACACTGCTGTGTAATTTTACTGCTAGTTAAGTTTTGCAATATATGAGGTTTTTCTGATGCATCCAGCTCCTGGGATCCCGTAATACATGATATTCTCAGGTTTCATGATCAAAAAGTAAATTCTAGATGAAAAATGCAAGCTGGAAATACAGCAGAAAGCCAAGGGTAAGATACCAAGGTTGTTGCTGCTGCTTTTATTATTATTTATAAATGTCAGATTCTCTTGTGGGTTTTCAAGCAGGACATGTGAGTTTTAAGATCTGACTCAGGATTTTTCAGTGTCTGGAGCCAACTGGAGTGCTTCTGTGTGCCAGTCGCTATGGTGGGAGCAGTCAGCACAGCCTAACACAGGTTCTAGTTTCCATCAGTTCCTTTCTTGCTTGGCTCATTGGCTTATAAACATGACATTTCTGATCATTAATAAAACCTGTAAATCCTAGGGTTCATATAGTCAGATGCAAAATTTCCACTGTCCTGGGCTTGTTTACTGAACAAACAGCTTTAAATAGGGCTGCTACTTGTTTCCAAAAGTGTAACAGATTTTCTATAAAATTAGTTTTTCAGTTAATTAACAGGCTAATAGGCATTTTGCTGAAATTATTATACATGCAACACCCCTCCTCAGGCAAATATACGTAGAGATCTGTCTATCTGCCCTCTCCTTTCTGTGGTCTTCATATCTCTGGTGCATAAGAATCTGCCAAAATCCTTGAATCAAACATCTGCCTCCTCTAGAAAAATCAAGGCCAAGCAGGGAGCCAATTGTTTTATTTTCTTTGCAAAAGACCCATCTCTTTTCAATGTGCTGCAAAAATCCCTCAGACCTGAATGTCTTCATGGTACACCCCCAAATTGTGATCTCAGTCCTGAATCCTCTGCGTTGGCCTCATGGATGGTTGTGTGGGTCTTGTCAGAACTGATGAGACCCTTGGGGAAGACAAGGAAGATGCAGAGCCCTCCCGCTGGAGAGCAGGCAAATTCTTGGCTTCTCAAGACATGGTGTTTCTCCTGCCTTAAAAACGTTCTATCTCCTCTGCTCCTTTCCCTTCCTTCCCCACTGAGGTTTCTGGATGGAGTTGGGGCTATTTTCCTAGTCCACCCCAGGTGCTTTGGTATCTGCCCATTCAGAGCTTGACTGGGAAGAGGTCACGGCTCATGGCTGTGATGTGAGAGTTCCCATCTGCCTCCTTCCTCAGCCTTCAGTCAACACCACCACCTTACCTCTCTGGACCACCTTCCTAGATGTAGAATCAGAGCATTGTAGAATCATAGAATCCTTGGGTTGGAAGGGACGTTTAAAGGCCATCTAGTCCAACCTCCCTGCAATGAGCAGGGACATCTTCAACTAGATCAGGTTGCTCAGAGCCCCGTCCAACCTGACCTGGGATATTTCCAGGGATGGGGCATCTACCACTTCTCTGGGCAACCTGGGCTACTGTTTTACCACCCTCATTGTGAAGAAACTCTTCCTTATATCTAGTATAAATCTCCCCTCTTTTAGTTTAAAACTGTTACCCCTTGTCCTATCACTACAGGCCCTGCTCAAAAGTCTGTCCCCATCTTTCTTCCAAGCCCCCTTGAAGTCCTGGCAGCTGCAAGAAGGTCTGCCCAGGGCCTTCTCTTCTCCAGGCTGAACATCCCCAACTCTCTCAGTCTGTCCTCCCAGCAGAGCTGTTCCAGCCTTCTGATCATTTTTGTGGCCTCCTCTGGACCCTCTGCAACAGGTCCATGTCTTTTCTATGTTGAGGGCTCCAGAACATTAGAGACCATAGAGGCCATTCCTCCCTCTATGTCCTCCCATGCGTTCAAGACTCGCTGCAGAGCAGATGTAAGATAGCTTTTCTCTCTTTTTTCCCTTGTTATCCACCCGTTAGCTGAAGCACTTGTCTCAGCTCTCCTTGTCACACATCATGAATGCTGCAGCGTTCATCTACCACCTGCCCTGCACTCACCTCCCCAACACCTGCCCATTGCTCATTGCTGATGCTGCCTGTTCGGAACATGGATCTGATGGGGACAGTCAACACTCGTCTGCTGAGCAGGGTGAGTTCAGCCTGGAAAGAGGCTGCTGCTGCGATGCTTTGCAATGGATGAACAGCTGGGAAGAACCTGTTGTCTGAATCTTTTCCTTCTCTCTAGGCTGAGCTACAGGGCGGACGTGGGGAAAATATCACTTTTCTGCCTTAAATGGTTCCTGTTTTGTGGGTGAGCAGAGGTTATAAGTCACTATTTATGCAGACAAGTATGGTTTTCAATAAGAAGTTTATCCATTTGAGGGCTTGCATAGAAACAAAATGGTGTTCAGACCTTTTGCACTGTGATGGTCTTTACCTCTGCCCACTAACACTAGGAAGCCCTGAAACCAGACTGGTCTTCCCAAGGACAAAGTTATGGTCCAAGAAATTGCATTTCTCCCAGGAAATCTCCCCTAGAAACTGTTTTAATCTTGCAGAAAGTAGTTGCGGCTCCATAAGAGAGGAGAATCCTCTTTCTGGATGATTTGGGCTTCTTCCCATTTGCTGCTCTCCTTAGGTCTAATGAAACTGGTGCTGGTTGCACACCTATGTGGCCCCCACAGGGGGCCAGCAAAGGTTCCCATGAGGGACATCACTTGTTTAGGTATATGTGAACAGCAAATGCTAAACCCAACCCCCTGAATGTTTGCAAATAAATTTGATAGGAAACCAGAACCAAAGAGTGAAGGCTGGCGCTTGTCTGGAGGGATGGAAATGCTTTCACAAGGAGCGTGCCTCACACCCTTTACATTATAAACCAGCTTAGACCTTTCCTCAGAGTTGGAGCAATTCATGCAAGGTGCAGCTGAGAAGGTGAAGAGGTGGGATATGAAAGGACAGGAGGAGCTGCTGAGGTGGGACAGGAGTTCTGAGCAGATCTCTTGCAAAGAGACCATGCTTCCAGATTTAAAGCAAGAACTGGGCAAGAGCTGCTGGTCAATGTTATCAAGAGCTGCTTCTGCTGTTATCCCTGGCTTAGAGTAGGAGATGACTTACAGTGTCTGAATCTACCCATGGCAGAGACCAAAAGGGTCATTGCTTCTCACAGAGATGTTTAATCACATCCCAGCTGGTGGCCAACCAGGGTTGGTGGAGTTGGGGCACAACACTGCTCAGAAGCTAGTCTCGCCCATTTCTTGGCCTGTGGTCCTTTGAACAGATCTGGGATTAAACTTCCCACTGAGAAAAGGATTTGAACCATTGTCTGAGGGATGGCAGCTGGTTCTCCACCCCTCTCCAGTGCACAAAGATTCCATTAAAGGAGCTGTTTTGGAGGGAGGAATGAATCACTACAATGCAGTTATCTGTTTATCTCAGGTTTCTTTAAGCTCATTTCCTTCCAGCCTATAAGTAGAGAGAGGCTAAATTGCTATTTGAAATGTTATTTTGCAATGTTATTCTGCAATTCAGTATTTGGTATTTTTCTCCTTCATTGTCCCATTTACATTCCTTCTTTGACTGCTTCATGTTTATAGATTGTTTTAATCATATTGACTTGCTAGTTTATGGGTTTGAGCTCTTCTTTGTTCTTCTTTTTGGAGAATAAGAACTATAATAACTGCTTTTCTTACTGCAAAAGGAGCCTGTCTATATCTCTGCTTAGATGGAATGGCCTTTATTGCTTTTATTTTTTTTTCACACCTATTTGGGTGTAGAGATAATCCTCAGACACAATCTGTCCAATTCTTCCTCCAATATTTCCTAATTTTTATCAATAGGATATCAATAGGACTCACCAGCCACTGAAGGTAAATCAGAATTCCCTGGGGCATTTTTTTTATTATCTCCAGGAGATAAGAGCCAGCCCCTTGATATGGAAATCCAGGTATCTTGTTAAAGATAAGGACACTTCTCAGAGGAATCATTTCCTTATTTATTTTAGGTGGAAAATGAGACTAACATAAGAAAAAACACAAACAAACAAAAAAACCCCAACAGCTCCTTTCTCCAGTCTTTCTATTGTAACCTGCACATCTGAGGTCTGGCCTTTTCTGTGCGTGTGAAGGAAGAGGTAGAAGGGTGGAACACTGAAGTGGAGCTGTGCACAGGGTAGCAAGGCAGGTAGTGTGTGTAGGAGAGACGGGGGTTTGGCTACGAACTGAGGATGCAAGTGCTTAATTTCCAGGCTCATTTATGGATCACCACAGTGAGTCTGCAAGCTGCTTTTTTCCTCCATGCCCCTGTTTTGGAGGTGTAGCAGCGGGTGTTTTCAGGCTGTTGCTGAAGACCTGTGCAGCAGGCAGACCGAGACTGTTTATGCATGTAGGTGAACCATGGTCCAGGGTTATTCTCAGAGCAGGTTCAGGGATTCAGCATTTCCAGCTGAGATGTTTTGGAAGGGGGACAAACTTTCACAGTCGGGCCCTGGATCCGTGCCCAGAAACGGGGACGGGTGGACGTCAGCAGTTTTGGTTCAGGGAGGAAGGTCGTGTGAAACTGCGTCTTGGATCCGCCCGCCCTTGCACTCACTGTCGTTTGTGTCCGAACCCAAAGACCTGGAGCGAAGGGCAAAGTTTTGCCCGTGCGGTGCCCGGGATTTATATCCTCTGCTGGGAGCCTGCTCCCGCAGGAAGACCTGCTGATGGATGGGGTGTATGATCACTTACTGCCGCAGAGTACAGGTTGTCCCCTCTTCCTGGGGGACATCCTTCGGTATGTGCCTCTCTGCTGCACAGGGTCTCTCAGGCTGGTCCTGCACAGCCCGCTCCTTCCCCAGGAAGATCTCCGCCCTTCCAGTTTCACACACTGCGTGTGTGGATGAGTGCCTGCTGGGTTGATTCCTGTTTTCACCTGTTTCTCAGAGCCTGTTTTCTTAACCAGTAGATTTCACTGCTAACCCAGCAGCCACAGGCTCCTCTTGCTCCTTTACCGGTTGTTGTTGGTTACGGCCCAGAGAGCTTAAGGGATGGAGAAAGGCACAGCAGCTGCAAAAATGTATTTGATGGGGATAAAAACAAACAGGGGATGCTTTCTGAGGGTGCTCTGTGGTTGCAAGGCTTGCTGGACATGTCCAAGAGGAGAGACATGGTAAGTGTGCAGACATCCACCATCCCTGGGTGAGTTCTGGACACCCAGAATGCAAAGCCCTGCCTTTCGCTGAGATGAAGGTGGGAACCTGAAAAAAAAGCATCTCTTTCCACCATGATAGCTATTTTTCTGTTTTATTAACTCACTGCCCTGAGCTTTTTGCCCAGTAAAGGACAGTGTGCTCTCCTTTCCTCCTTTAATTAGCCAAATTAGCTTTATTTGCCAAATAAACCTTTACAATGAAAACATGAACTATCTTTGATATAGATTTCCACCCCTCATAGTTGATTTACGATCCAATAAAAATATACAAACCTTTAATCAACATGAAAGGGAATAGCATATGATTTTTCTTTAAATAACTCATGGAGGAATTTCTCTCTTATGCATCAGCCTAAATGTACTAGTCATGTCTGTTCAGGAAATGTATAACACAAAGAGCATGAAGAAGGCATCCAGTATTGTTACTTCTGCTGTGTAAGGGAAGAAGTTCGGCATGTTGTTTTGGAGATGAAGAGAGGGAGTCATCCAGACCAACCCCACAAAGTGTGAGGTTGATCTGACTCTGTAATGCAGGCATCTCCATCTCTCCCCGGGTTGTTTGGCTTGTTGTTGCAGTCAACAGAGCTTGAGCAAGTCTCAGCATTGGGCTGGAAGGATAGAGACACCCAGCTGTGGAAGCTGGACCTCAGACCCTGGAGATAGAGTCATAGAATCACAGAATAGTTTGGGTTGGAAAGGACCATTAAAGGCCATCTAGTCCAGCCCCCCTGCCATGAGCAGGGACATTTTCAACTAGACCAGGTTGCTCAGAGCCCCGTCCAGCCTGACCTTGAAAGTTTCCAGGGATGGCGTATCTACCACCTCGCTGGGCAACCTGTGCTACCATTTCACCATCCCTCATTGTGAAAAGTTTCTTCCTTATAACTTGTCTAAATCAGCCCTCTTTTAGTTTAAAACCATTACCCTTTGTCCTGTCGCAACAGGCCCTGCTAAAAAGTCTGTCCCCATCTTTCTTAGAAGCCCCCTTTAAGTCCTGGCAGGCTTCAAGAAGGTCTCCCTGGAGCCTCCTCTTCTCCAGGCTGAACAACACCAACTCTCCCAGCCTGTCCTTGTAGGAGAGGGGTTCCATCCCTCTCATCATTTTGTGGCCTCCTCTGGCCCCGTTCCAACAGCTCCATGTCTTTCTTGTGCTGAGGGCTCCAGAGCTGGACGCAGCACTGCAGGGGGGTCTCACCAGAGTGGAGCAGAGGGCCAGAATCCCCTCCCTCGCCCTGCTGGCCACGCTGCTTTGGGTGCAGCCCAGGAGATGGTTGACCTTCTGGGCTTTAAGCGCACATGGCCGGCTTATGTCCAGCTTTTCACCCACCGGTACCTCCAAGTCCTTCTCGGCAGGGCTGCTCTCAATCCCTTCATCCCCCAGCCTGTACTGATACC
>NW_010565736.1:30488-35880 GCF_000687285.1 Phaethon lepturus
TGTCCCTTGGATGTGTCAGCCGCAACACTCAGCTTGGTGTCATCTGCAAACTTGCTGAGGGCGCACTCGATCCCACTGTGTATGTCATTGACGAGTATATTAAAGACTATTAAGATGAAGATATTGAACACTATCAAAGGTACAGACTGTCCTCCCTCTGTGGAGCAGTGGGGAGTTAGCCCCAGGGGGGGCTAACAGGTGACCCCCGCCCCACTGTTTGACACCAGTTATCCACAGCCTCAGGGACTGCAGGCACTATGGGTTGCTCTTCTTGGAGCAGGTGATTTGAGTGAGTGAGGGCTATTGTGGCTTTTATAACCTTCCCAGCTCTCTCCTCAGTCTGAACTTTTAAATTGGCCACTGACCTGCTCGTAGGAGGTGGTTGAGAGGACATTACTTACATCCATGTTTTGCGAACCCTGTGGTTTCTAGCGTGGAACCACATTTCCACCAAGACTGTATGGTGCATTAATATTGCAGAGGATGGACTGTAGTGATAGTATGGTGATAAGATGCTTTATCCAGACTGCCCCGGTGCACCCTAGTAAACTGTCAGTTTTAGGGGTTCCTCTGCCATACCGTATCTATGCTCTCCTGATCCTGGGGTGGGGGGTGCCTCAAAGTTGTCTTTGAAACAGAAGAACAGAGCTACCTTTAGAGGTACTGAACTTGTGTGATGGCATGTAAGAGTAAACTTAGCTGTGCTATAATGGGGCAGGGGAGGACCAAGACCATGCAGGATGGCACTGCTCAGAGACCTTGTGCTGGCCATGTCCAACTGTGGCTGGGAGGAGGTAGGTAGAAAGAAGGGAGACCCTGGTAGGTAGCATGACATGTGTTGCTCAGGTTTAGTAGAGAAACTGCTGCTTCAAAATGTTCTGAAAGGGATCAAAATACCAGCAAGCAAAATAAAGCATTTCCCAGCAGTGATGGAGATGAGTGGACTAGAAATAACACCATAAGTTGCTGTTGTGTAGTCTTGCACTAATCTTTCATCAGAGAAGGACAGAACTGGAGATTTAGAGGTAAGAAGTCCAAGGTTATCTCTGACCTTGCCCAACCCACTCCTATATCTGTGGAAAGAGCTGTGGTACAGCATGGCAGAAACAGAGGGACATGATGAATGAGAACCCAAAAGCTGCTCAATGGGTCCCATCCAATGGCCATCTAACCCAACACCTGAGCCCACACACAGGAAAATTTGTCTGCAAAGTCTTATTGCCCGGTTATATTCCCTCAACTTTCAGAAACCCCCAGCTTGGAAGGGAGGATGTGGTGGGGAGAGGGACACACTGGCTTGTGTGTGAAGGAATAGGTAGGCAGACTGGAGTCCTTCTTTACTTGTTAAGTCCCTGCCACCCGGGAGTGTAAGGGACACTTCGGCCCCCAGGAACATCCCAGTGGTCAGGGACAATGAGCAACCACATAGCTGCAGCAGAGAAGAGCTTTTGGGTCCAGCAAGCCTAGCTATGCAGGGAAGAAAATACTATCTTGATGTGGAGTAGGTCTATATTGCCTCATGGGAATAAGAATTTGATGTTCCTGCAGGGTTCAAAACATGCTACAGAGCCTTATAACTCCATTGTACCCACCAGGAATCAGAGGGAATAGCTGTGGTCCTGCCCAGGTTCTGTCTGAGACACGCTAGTACGCTCCAGCTGGAGGGGGCTATCAAATAGGTTTTCACTAACCTGCACCCAGCAGTTTTGCTGCTGCTGTATTAACTCTTCCCAGCCCTGACTCATGAGTAACTTAACAACCTCTTTGTGTATTTTATTGCAAGTTTTCCCTCCATAATTTGCAGGACCTCCTATAGTGTAGTCTGTGGCTGTGACTTGTATGACCCTCAGTGTGGAGAGGATGACTTAGATGGGGAGGAAGGCTTTAGCACCAAACTACCCTCAGTGTGGTTGTGGTTGGAAAGAAGTAGCTCCTGCCTCTTCTCATATGCCAGTGTGCACCCAAAGCTCTTTAGATATAAGGAGTTCTATTGCATGTGTTGTGGTGGGTGCGATTTAAATAACAGGCTTTGCTCATCCTGGCAAAAGTGCTCCAACGTCGAAGAAACGAATTGCCATCTGTAAAAGTGCAACCTTCAAAGGTGACCTCCACACCCCTGGCATTGGCTCATGTTAGTCTGCTTGAACATAACATTTTCCCTGGGCTTTTTGGGGTCCTGGTAAGTCGTTCACTGGAGGAGGTGAAGACCAGAGAGGGGAGAAAGAAGAAAGAGGGATTTAGTTTTGCTTAAAAGTTTCTTTTTTTTGCAAATTTGTAAGCTCAGACCTCTGGGCCTCTTTGAGCCATTTCGATGAAAGACTCTTAACTGGTTTTATTCTTTTTACTTGGAAATTTAGTATATACCATAAGCTTCTGGGGTGAAAAGGACACACAGACACTCAGGGAAACTCTCAGATATGCGCCCCTGGAACTCCAGCTCCTGCCCGCTCTGAGCTGCCAGCAGTCCCTTTCTTTCCCTCAGTTTCCCTCTGTATACAATGGAGATAATTATTCTTTTCTGATAATTTTTTACCTGTCATTAAAGTGTATTTTAGTGTGACCCCAGACATAGAACTGATAATTTTTCTCCTATGTTATGAGACAAAATGATTTCCAGGGGAAAGGGTTAATTTACGTGCCAGGATGGTAGAAAGATTTCTTGCTGCCAGTAACTGCTTTGTCCTGGGAATGAGATATTCAGCAATATTCTGCCTTTGATTTCAAGCTGGTTTTTTAAATGCCCATCAGCCAGCACTCCCTCAAGTTCACCTTACCCTCCAGTGTAACACACAGATGGGTCTGGAAATGACCTGGTTTTTAGGTCACCAGTGGCCATTTGATGCTGACTCTGCAAACTGTGTGTTCTTACTTTCTGAGATAAAAGAGGAACACGGTTGTTATGCTCTGACTTCTCTCCCCGCTGTGTCGTGAGGCCGTGCTCGCTATCCTGAGCTGCTCTGTGAAGCAAGAAGTGAGAGCGATTACTTCAGCCATGCGCTGGAGACCTGCTCACCCGTCTGAATCCCAGCGGTTGTTTGCAAACCCTTCACCACTTGGGTCCTGGATCTCCATCACCATCTTGCTCTGCAGTTATTTCTGTCATGTCAGAGCTCTGAATGCTGCCACAGGATCAGAAGGGTAGTGTTTTAAGCATGTTTTTTGCTGGTGAAAATGTAGCAGAGGATTTGTTTTAATTTTTAAGTGAAGGTGCACTGGCCCTTTGGGCAATAATTTTTCTTAATTTCTAAAGGCGGGGGTAAAGGAGAAAATGGCCTATCAGCTCACAACCCTGCTTATTGCCATTTCTTTCTCTGCTTTGTGAAATAACTCATTAATATCTACATTTTTCTCTGCAAGAATCAGATCAGTCCCATCTTCTGTGTGATCAGTTCCTCAAAACCTTCACAAAAGGCCCTTTCTATAGTTCTTCAACAGTGTGAGTAGGTGTTTAATGTAGGCTTTTAAATATTTTTCAGCTTATTTGACCCAAAACTGTACATTGGATTGCAGTATAGAGGTTAAAGACCCTCCTTAGTCCTACTTACTTCTTCATGCACCTAAGGATTTATTTAGCTGTGGAAGATTGCTCTGATCTCAAAACCCTTTGCAGAGACTCTGCTTTCCCAAACTCAGCTACCCTGCTGTAGGGGATGGCCCGAACCCCTGTGTCCTTGTCCTCCCTGTAGGAGTAAGCAGCATTATTTTGGAAAAAAAATCCAGTGTACCAAAAATATGGTACTTGGCCTTCCAGAAGCTAAATACATGAATCGACTGAGAGGGGAGGCAGAGGAGCACACATCGCTCCCTACCGCTGCCTACCCTGGCATGCCCCAAGTTTGTGACCCCCTAATGTAGCTGGGGGGGTCACAAAGTGCTGCACCTGAGGACTCGTTGATGGTCATGCAAGAGGACGATATATGATGGCATCATAGCGTGTGTGACCCAGACGTGGCTGCAGAGCTGTGTGCGGCTTTGGGGGGCATCTTGTGTTAAACATGGCCAGTTCAGGTGGGACTCGCGCTTTGGAAAGGTGATGCCAGTCTCCAGAAGAGCTCATCAGGGTGGTTTTTGCTGACTGAGATCTGCTTTCATGCTCATGCCACCTCCGCTGGCAGAAAAAGCAATGAGTGATGCAGAGTTGCCACGGAGTGCCTGACGTGCAGAAACAGGCATGAAGAGCGTCATGTAGAGCGTCACTGCATCCCTGTTTTATACTTGAGGGACAATTAATAAGACAACAATTGTAGAAAGAGTTCGCAGTCATTATGCACGAGGTGTGGAGTGTGACACAGTTTCATCACCCTGCTCCTGACAGGTACTATATAGTGGTATTGTCACAGAGAGAAGATAATTGCGAGTCTAGTAAGAAATTATGTTTAATAGTTCTTAAAACATTCAGGAGTTTTACAAATGTGTTTTTTAGGCAGCTGTAGCAGAGACAAGGAGCCTGAGGCCCCGCATGTGCTAAGTCAGGTGCAAATGCAGCACTGGTGATAAGAAACAGGAAGGAAATGACCGTGAGGAAGAGGTGAGCAAGGCTGGGCAATGCTGATTTTAAATGATCTAGAAGCCTTCATACCAAGCCTCTTTCCTCTCACTGAAAGGCAGGGGCTGGGAATGATGTAACAGACACTTTCAAAACTTATGTTTGACACTCAGATTGTTTTAGACAGTGTAAGCAACAGAGAATCCATGTATGGAGGTTCCACCTCACTTAGGAGAGAAGATGAGACAGAAGCTATCTGAGATACTGCTATAGCTAAGGAAGATCTTTGTTCTGCAGAACTGTAATGAAATCTGCCGTCATAGTTTTCTGTAACTCTAGTCCTGCGATGCAAGTCTATCTTCAAATAAATGTATTCTTTCCTACTTCAATCTTATCAAGTGATCAAGCTAATTCATATTTTATGTCCTATCTAAAAGTGTGGGAGTCCTTTGAACAGGGCTGTTGGTGCCTTATTGATTCTCTGATAAGTGAGAGAGATACCACATTGCTTTGTTGTGCCTAAAGGGTACCAAGATGTGTGTCCATGTGAGCTCTGTAGCAGGATTTGACATGTAATGTCAGGGAAATAAATGTCTTTTGGTAACTTTTTACGAGGGCATGTAGTGATAGGACAAGGGGTAATAGCTTTAAACTGAAAGAAGGTAAACTTAGATTAAATATAAGGAAGAAATTCTTCACTATGAGGTTGGTGAGACAGTGGAACAGGTGTCCTAAGAAGCTGTGGATACCCCATCCCTGGAAGTGTTGAAGGCCAGGCTGGATGGGGCTTTGAGCAACCTGGTCTTGTGGAAGGTATCCCTGCCCATGGCAGGGGGTTGGAACTAGGAAGGCTCTGCAGAGGATCAGGAGAGAGAGAGCTGGACAGGCTGGATCAATGGGCTGAGG
>NW_010565737.1:0-57633 GCF_000687285.1 Phaethon lepturus
CTGGGCAAGGTCCTCCAGCAGCTCCCCCAGTACTCTTGGATGGATCTCATCAGGCGCCATAGACTTGTAGGTGTCTGGGTGGCTTAGGAGGTCATTAACTGATTCCTCCTGGACTGTGGGGAGTTTATTGTGCTCTCCATCCCCATCTTCCAGCTCAGGGGGCTGAATACCCTGCGGATACCTTGACTGGCTATTAAAGACTGAGGCAAAGAAGGCATTAAGTACCTCAGCCTTTTCTTCATCCTTGGAGGCAATATTCCCCCACACATCCAATAAGGGATGGGGATTCTCCTTGCCTCTCTTTTTGCTGTTCATATATTTGTAAAAACATTTTTTGTTGCCCCTTACGACCATGGCCAGACTGAGTGCTAGCTGGGCTTTTGCCCTTCTAATTTTCTCTCTGCATGACCTAACGAAATCCTTGTACTCTTCTTGAGTTGGCTGCCCCTTCTTCCCAAGGTGATAAACTCCCCGTTTTTTTCTGGAGTCCCAGCAAAATCTCCCTGTTCAGCCAGGCTGGTCATCTTCCCCACCAGCTCATCTTATGGCACATGGGAACTGTCTGCTCCTGTGCCTCTCAGATTTCCTTCTTGAAAAATGTCCAGCCTTCCTGGACCCTTTTGCCCTTCAGGACTGTCTCCCAAGGGACTCTCTCAACCAGTGACCTGAACAGGCTGAAGTCTGCCCTCTGGAATTTCATAGTAGTGGTTTTGCTGACCCTCCTCCTTCACTAAGAATTGAGAACTCTATCATTTTGTGGTCACTAAGCCCAAGATGGCCTCTGACCATGACATCTCCCACCAGCCCTTCTCTGTTCGTAAACAGCAGGTCAAGCACGGCACCTCCCCTGGTAGGCTCACTCACCAGCTGTGTCAGGAAGTTATCTTCCACACACGCCACGAACCTCCTAGACTGTTTCCTCTCTGCTGTGTTATACTTCCAGCAGATGTCTCGTAAGTCGAAGTCCCCTACAGGAACAAGGTCTAGCGATTGTGAGACTTCTGCCAGTCGCTTGTAGGATGTCTCATCTGCCTCTTTGTCCTGGTTGGGTGGTCTATAACAGACTCCCAGCAGGATATCTGCCGCCTTTGCTTTCCCCCTCATCCTTACTCATAAGTACTCAACTTTGTCATCACAATCATTGAGTTCTATACACTCAAAATATTCCCTAATGAGGGAATTGAGCCACCCCACCACCTCTCCTTCCTTGCCTATCCCTTCTGAAGAGATTATAGCCATCCATTGCAGCACTCCAGTCATGAGTCATCCCACCATGTTTCTGTGATGGCAATTAAGTCATAGCTGTGCCGCTGCACAATGACTTCCAGATCCTCCTGTTTGCTCCCCATGCTGCATGTATTGGTGTAGATGTACTTGAGCTGGGCTATCGATTTTGCCCCCAACATCAGCATGCCACCCCTAGGCTCAACTCTATTGAGCCTGGTTTTATCTCCTTCCCCCTTCGAATCTAGTTTAAAGCTCTCTTGGTGAGGCCCGCCAACTCATAAGCAAGAATTCTTTTTCCCCTTGGAGATAGTTGAACTTGATCTGCTGCCAGCAGGTCCGGTGCCTCTCCTACACTGACTCTCCAGTAGGTCTAGTCTTCATAAGTGAGGAGACTGAAAAGTGTGTCCTCTACAGAGTTCAGCAAAGCACTATACACCGTTCCTTCTAACTTCTCCAATAAATGCACTCTGTTTAAAAAACACAAATCAAACTTCCTTTACTACACAAATTAGCTTGAAAAATAAAAACATATTTTTTTTAGACTGCTTCTAGAACTTAAAACTGAAAACCCTAAAAAATTAATAGGTTCATGAGTGTAAAAATAATTATCTATTCTATGAAAGTATACTCTCTACACATACCCTTCCAGTGACAGCTTATAGCTGGACAAATATTTATTTTACCTGTTTAGATAACTGCTCTTCACAGAGTTTGTAGAGTGTATAGAATTTTCGGCTAAGGACTTGGTTGTCTCGGAAACCAGCACTTGCCAGCTTGACTCGCATAATAATGCTACGGTCAGGCACCATCATAGCAACTGTGCGAAACTGAATCTTCAGATTTTCTGGAAGCTCCTGTCGTCCCGCATAGCCAGGGTTCTGAAAGCGGCAAAATATAAAATGAAATATTATTAAATGACAGCAGGATAGGAAGATTTCTCTTTTCTGATAATTATTTGGCAAACACAGGAGACCATGCCAGATTACAAAGGATAACTCGAGCATGTCACAATTACATATCACTACTCTGTTGCCTAAACACTGCAGTTCATTAAGTATGGGGTATCACACAAAGTATTTGAAGATGCCCAAGACACACAGACATAGTGAGACAACCACTTACAGATCTTGTTGAAGCTATTTCAAATGGTTAGTTTCTCAGGGTCTTGATAGCGTTCCAGTGCTGGAGGTTACTGTCCCTTGTGAGCACTCACAGACCATTTCAGTGCCAAGTCAGTCAAGCAGTGCAAGCCATTACTGAATATAATTCAAACTAACAGATCTGACCTTTCACTGAAGATGTCTAAGTCGTTCACGTGACTACCGCATGGCTTAGTTGTGAGAACAGTAGTTGCTAGCTATGCAGTGATAACCTCTTAAACTCTCCCAGCTGTTTCCAAACTGCCCTCCCACTGGCCTTTGTATGCCACTAATTTGACCTCTTTTTCAAATTAAAGTGGTAACATTAATAGCTTTTCGAAGGTGAGAAACAAAATAAAGATAAATGCTTCCATTTTGAGTTGTGGGCATGTAGCCTACAGCTAAGGAGCGGGAGTTACAAAGAGGCTTTTAAAGTATTCTTATGCTTTCCTGCTTCTTTGTCTCCTGCACTGCTAGAAGCAGTCCACAAGCACCAGAGATAAATCTTCAGGAGACCAGTGAACCAGAGTGAGGGTGCTTTCCTTCATGCTGTCATATAGAAGGATTGTGGTTAAATGTTCTTCACAGGTGGTGAAATACTGACCAGACCAGCTACAGTAGTGCTTGCAATGGTCAATTATTTCTGTTTTATTTTGATAGACTTTGACTAAAAATATGAGAGGGTTTGGTTTAGTCTCAATCTGTCAAGTATTCAACTTAAAAAAAAACCTTAAAATATGTAGTTAATGATAATTGCATACCTCAACTTCTAAGTTCAAGTTAAAAATACAGGCAAGAGAAAGTATCATCATTATTATTTGACCAAATTATTGTTCAAATTGTGTTCACTGTTTTCTAACAGACAGTTCCAATGGTTTCAGCAGGGAAATTTTAATGGGAAATGAAATAGGAAAGATTTTTCACTATGATGCTATTTACATATATTCACACACATACCATAGTAAGAAATATACCAAATTCTCTGTCCATGTCAACAACATCACCATCAGTGAAAATGAACTGAGGTTTCTTATTTTTCTTACACTGAAGTACGATATATATCTGCTGAGCAGCTACTGATAAAACTGGAAGTTCAATGCGGTTAAATTCATCAAAGCAACCCCATGCACCTGACTGGGCTAAACCTAAAAAAGAAAAAAGAAAAATATTTTGTTAAAGTATCAGATCAAACAAGAATAATTTATATATAAAATACAGCATGTTCTGTACAACTTAATGTAACATGAGAAGAAAAGAGATTATGAACACAGAGTAAAATGAGAAGTAAAAATTCAGAATAAATTGGGCTGTGCATTAATTATACCCAGAAAAAGAACTGCCCTCAGAAGAAAGATATACAAAATTCTTTACAAAGAATCCTGTGTTTTTACAGCAACCATGAGGCAGAGAGTGTTCCATAATACTGTATATAGCACCTAGAAGCATAAACATGCATTTAACATGGAAACTCATCTATGCAGTGGGTGAAATTGCTAAAGACGAGCTTGAGACACCTACCTAAGTGAAAAGCACAGAATCAAACTCAGAAATCACTCTATTTGTGACAGAAACATTGTAGCATTTTATAACAATTAATTCATAGGTCAAAAATTGTTGGAGAATAGCATCCTGCTGTTCAAGAGAGAGGAATCTGATGTCCCACTTACAACTGTTATTTGGAACAGGCCATGAAGTTCTAGATAAACATTAGTATCCATAAACATCATGAAATGAATGTCTTTTGGGAGAGTCAAGTACTCCTCCTTCTGTATCATGTTAGCAGGATTGAAACAGAGAGCCTACAGTGTCAGCTTTCCAGAGCGGTAGTGGGAAAGCTACAAAATCCCCTGCTATTCCACATCCATTTCACAAGAGACAAAGGCTAGTAAGTCTACACAGGAACTTCATGGATACGATATCCTCCCCAAAGCCCACACTGGACTAGTATTTCCTATTGCCTGGGTCCAGCAAGGACCTGGATCAGTACTTTGTCTGATGTTACAAACAGATGTTCAGAGGTGTTTAATTCACTCCACTGGACTGGTGGAGCTCAGTTTGGCTTAAGATGTTTAAAGGCAGTGCTAAATGCAGAAATAAAGCACATGTCCAAGAAAAGGCATTTGTGTGTTTGCAATGTTGAACTATGCCCAGAGCTCCTCCGAGTTCCCATACAGCAATGCCTACAGCACTGGTAAAATAAATCAAGGGGTGGTTTATGTGTAATGCTAATTCCTTAAGATACTTAAGCTAATAGAAGAGAAAGTACTCAAAAATCAATAATAATACTATTAATACATACTTTTTCACTTTGTTTTGTTTTCTCTTTCATGTTTTCTCTTCTCTTGTCTTTGCTCTGTCCTGTTCTGCTCCTATTACCTTTCTTCCCTCTACTATTCCTTGTTCAATCTTCTCTTGTTCTTCAAGATGTTCCTCTAGAAACTCTCATCTTACTCCAAATCCCCCTGAGTCCCCTTTCATGTTTCTTCTCTGCCCCTCTTCTACTCTGTCCCATCTTCTACTGTGATCAGCTATCATAGCAAATCAATACTTGTCAGTTTTTGCAGATAGCAAAAAAAGAAAAAAAAAGAAAATAATTCTCACATTAATTTTTTACCTTTTTTCATGCCTATTAACCACTTCTTTTAATATAGTTGCATTGATTGGTCTGTTTCACCGATGTAATTTTAGAAGAACTCTTCAACAAAATTAGTGGAGTCACACCAGATCAGAACCAGTGGTAGTACAGCCAAAATTGGCTCTTTAAGATTTGATTCAGCCAGGGCAATACTGCAGATCTCCCATGACATTCAGTTCAATTCGAGATGTAATCTTTTTCCTAAACTGCTTTTGACTAATTTCTGTGATATTAAAAGGAAAAACATGCTCCAAAAGAAAATAATTTGAAGAGAATAAAAAGTCACATGGATTTAATTACAAAATTGAAAAGCAAGCTGGATAGGGTCCAGAGGAGGGCCACAAAAATGATCAGACGGATGGAACACATCTCCTATTAGGACAGGCTGAGAGAGTTGGAGAAGCCTGGAGAAGAGAAGGCTCCAGGAAGACCTTATTGCAGCCTTCCAGTACTTAAAGGGGGCTGCTAAGAAAGATGAGGACAAATTTTTTAGCAGGGCCTGTAACAATAGGACAATGGGTAATGGTTTTAAACTAGAAGAGAGCAGATTTCGACTAGATATAAGGAATAAATTTTTCACAATGAGAGTGGTGAAATGCTGGCACAGGATTCCCAGAGAGGTGGTGTATGCCCCATCCCTGGAAACGTTCAAGGTCAGGTTGCACAGGGTTCTGAGCACTGTGGTCTAGTTGAAGATGTCCCTGCTCATTGCAGGGGTGGGGTTGGACTAGATGACCTTTAAAGGTCCCTTTCAACCCAAAGATTCTATGATTCTGTGATATACAAATACCACAATGCCATCATGAAGCAAAGATTAAAGTAATTCTATGGACAGGTACCAAATTTAAAACATGAAAGACCTAATTCTACTGTGTGTAAAAACAAATGAAGAATGCTCCTTGACTTCACTTGTGTGGCAGCAAGTCCTTTAACTGATGTTCTTCCTCTTTTATGAGAAATATCAGGGCCCCGGATGTACCAGGAGGCCTTAATTGCCCTGACCAGCTTTACCTGCGGCTTCTACCAATACTCTGTCCTCCAGTCCAGGAGTTCCATTTCAGCTCAGGCAGGTCTGAGTCTTCAGCCTTTGCCTGAGCTATGTTGTATGTAGGGCTGGGCACAGTTATCCTGACTTGCTGGCTGAACTTCCTGGAGGACCCCAGAACTATCCATAGCCTTACCTCCAGCCCTGCCTCCTGCTGTTTCTGACCAAACTTCCTCGATGGACCCTGGACACAGCTTGTTACTTCACCTTGTCTGAGGGTCCCTGGACAGCTGATGGAACAAGCTGTCACCAACCTGCCCTGCTCAGACACTGTGGGACTGTGCCCTGATCAGTGAAGTCCCTGCCCCTGACTGTGTGGTAGTCACCCTTGGCTCCTAGCTTGTCTTCCCTCATGGAGCTGCCCCACTCTTTCTGACCTCCAATGAAAAATTTTTGCAGAGATTTTTCAAATACACTTGGCCTCTTTTGTTACATGACTACTAGGATCTATTAAAAAATATATTTTTCTACTTTGTTTATTAAACATCAATATCTACTTTTCGGGATGCAACAACAAAAAGCCCTAAAGCTGGACATTCTTTAAGAAAGAGACTTTGTTCCAATATTGTCTCTTACACTTACTATCCCTAGATTAAAGATTTTTTAAATTAATTTCTCTGCAGAATGCCGAGGTGAGGTTCTAGCCAAACAATTTTTCGTTTCCAAGAACAAGAATCACTTGTTCTGTAATGCCACCTGCTGCATGGAGTTAGGAACCTGACTCTCAGGCAAGGCCAATATCCCACAGCTTTCAATAAATTCAGTTCTTGTAAAATTATTCCATTCTGGTGATGTTTAAAAAGACAAAGGAAAGAAAATACACACACATGCATACACCCACACACACAAGCAAAGGCACAGCAAGCAAACTATCTGCATAACAGCTTAGAGACAACATAATTTTGTTGTGCCCTGTCATGCTGTACATTAATTGCTGTCCCCACACAGAACATAGTATGGTAATCAAATACAGAAATGGAGTAAAAGCAGAAAATAAAGGACAAGACTAAAGAAATATTTAACTATGTCTAAGAAATGTGACACACACGTGCCCAAATCAGTACAGATATCCTACAAACCTGGTCCTCACATGATATCATTATCACACGGCATAGCTTACTTCAAAATGCATCTCTGCAATGCAGTGCCATGTCCCTTTCCGTGTCAGTGACTGTATGGCCTAGGTGCAGCTGGCTGGCCTGACTCCTGAATCTACACTGTGGCCACAGTCCCCAGTGCAGGTCCTAGAGACCCACTCACGAAGAAAGTAAGTTGCAGCCTACTGTGACGATCCCTGTCCTGCCCAGTGATCCAAAGGCCCTATGAGCTGCTCCGCACTGGGAGGTCTGGCTAACAATAATGTGACAGTGCAGTAATTAATCATGACAAAGCAACTATAAACTCTCTTTTGTACTGAAACAACACATCTCAAGATTTTACAAAGGGGTACAATAATAGTGGCATAATTTAAAGCACATCTCACTAAAACTGAACTCTGTCTAGCCAAAGTGCAGCCCAGAAGCAGTAAGCTACAAGGTACTCACTGGTCCTGAAAGAATTTATGGACCTCCATACTCATTTATTCACCTTCTGAATTAAGACAAATACCAAATCTTGCTTTAAATATTGCATTAAATATCAGATCACAAAAAGGTACGTCAGGTAAGGCTGGAGTTGTTTGACTGTAACTATAGAAAACAAAACCAAAGCAAACATGACTTTTATACTCATCTACAGACAACAACAGACAAAAGGTTTCCTAAAGGGTATTCACCAACACTTTTCAGTAACAGTGATGAAGCAGTGCTGATTTGCTGTTCCTGTGTGATTTTAACACTGAATTCAATATAATAGAAAACTTGAAATTTCACCTTCTCACTTTGCTTCCCTGGTACTTTCATGGGTTACCTCTGGTCCAACTCATATGACCAGTTATATCTGAAGCTACTTTTTGGTTCAAATTTGAAAAACAAAGCCATCAAAGGTGAAAGTTCAGGCCTTGGATATCTTGACTAGGTTATCTGTGTGTGAACAGCCGGTGTCACACATGAAAACAAAATAGACAGGAAGACAGAGAAGCAGGGAGACAGACCTCAGCTCTGAGCCAACCAGGAGATATATAATTAACTTTAAATTATAATTTTATAGTATACAATATATTGTTATGTTATATTTTTCTATTTCTTTATTCTGAAGATCAAACTTATTGTCCTTACAGAAAAACATGGAAACATGGCTGCAGACATGACAACACCACCTCCCCACCTCCTTTTCCTCCTTACTGCTAAATCTGCTAATATCTGATAACTTGACTCACAGCACCAGATGAAGTGAAAAGTTTGAAGAGGAAACACTGGTGATGGAGTACAACGCCCATCGCAGACATGTGGAATTCTGAAGAACTTCTCAATGGGTGCACTAAAATACATAGTATGTTTCATGAGAACTTTCTTATCAGTCTGCATGAAAGCGCTTCTATGGCTGTGAAGAACTATCCTTCTTTTCCATTAAAGATCTCATATGCATTAAAGAATCTTTCTCCAAACTCACTTTGCTCCTCCTATTAAATCAAAAAAGAACTCATTTCCTTCCGCAACTTCAGTATATCCACTCTTCAAGAAATACCAGATATCTTAAAGACGTTTCAACATAAAACAAAGTGAAATCACCAAGAAGTTGTGAAAAAAGGTGGTAACATAAAGAGATACAAACATTCTCACAGAAGGAGCAGAGAGGAAAAAAACAACAGCTTGGTGAAATCAAAGACAAATCCACTCCAAGGATAAACAAAGGCTGCCATCCCCACTCCTGACTGATGACTGCAGGTACATCAAAGACCCAGTAGATGACTGTATTTGGCATTATGAGCATATTCATGCTTAGTCAGACAGCAAGCTGGTCCCAGCCCTCTTCTGTTTATTACCAATGAGTAAAATAAACTTGGGAAGCTAAAAGTCTGCACACACAATAAAAGACACACAACTAAAAGTTGTCGCAAAGATCTGGGGGTTACAAAAGGTGCTTTGAGAAACTTGTGACCTTGACTGAAGATATTCACCCACACAGCTAGTTCAGTTTCTAGCTTAGAAAAGTTCCTCTGTTTATTTGGTATTACATAAATGAACAGCTTTCCATAGCTCCTGTTCACTAGGTAACTGTCTTCTCTCTTGATCTGTAATGATCTGGCCTTGGTTATAAGCAAAATATTTACCTCAGGTAAGGAATAGAATAACGCAATATATTCAGTACAGAAGTCATCAGTTTCTGTGAAAGTTTAACCCACATCCCAGTGTGATTTAATTGGATACTATAAAACCTGTTTTCTGCTCTTACTGCTCATAGGAGCATCGAGCCAGTTTCAGCCTTCTCCAAGGCAGTGAATGCTTGCATTCACCTAAAAAGACCAAAGCTAAAGCCAAAGCTAGAAGACTAGCTAAAAGACTGCCTAATGCTTTAAATGAAGACTATGATGGAACTTTCCATTCTTGTAGTACTATCAGAACTTCTAGCTAGAAGAGTGGGCTCTTCATGGGACCAGTTCAGGACTGGGGATTAAAGTCTCACAAGACCTAAGGATGGTCACTAGCTCTACCATTCACTGCTTCCATATTTGCTGCACTACCTCAGATTCCTGGTATGGAAATGATAGGGCTGCTCTAGGAGGAACTACTTCATGCTCTCTTTTTCTCCAGTTATCCTACTTTCTCCAGGCTGGCCCCTTACTGCAGCTCCAACTAGGGAAATCCTCAGGGGAAGAGAAGGTAACAGGCTTGAGCATGCCTCAGAGAGAGAGAGAGAGAGAGAGACCAAGAGAGACCAGTGCCTTTTCAAAGCTCATTGTACCTCTTATGTCATGGGACAAGGCTCAGAGGAATAAAGGATGAAGGCTGGCTGAAGCAAACAAAGCAAGAATGGAAATGTTTCTCTCTGATCTATTTTCACATTCTTAAAACTGGAGCTAATGTGTTTGATTAGTGAGGAGGAGGGCATTCTGCAGAATGCACAGACAGCTACAAAACTTCTGAGCCATGATTAGTCAAACTAGCTAAACCTTTTTTTTTCCTTCGTTCTCTGCTCTACTTTTTCCCATTTTCTTCTTTTTGATATGACCTTTAAAAAAAATTAACAAGTTAATGAGGCCTAAAAATGTCTATAAAAAAACAAAAGGATTAGGAGGAATAACAGCAGTCCAGTGAAGTCAACACAAGCACTGCTTTTAACTCAGCTCTTCCCAAATATATACTATTCGTCTTCTTGATGTAACCCGGCCAGAGACAAACCCAGTAACCACAGAGGAAATAAGAGAGAAAGATGGAAAATCTTTTCAAAATTAAATACAAAATCATTTTAATCCAAGCCTGGAATAATTTTCAGGCTTTCTATCTTCATTAGAAAAGCTTAATTGGATACCCTTAAGCTCTTAAAATAAGAAGCCAAAGACAAAAGTTACTTCTATTAAAATCTTGGCCAGCTTTGCTGGCTTCTTAACTAAAACTAGAAATGATCTCCAGGTTGTATTTTAACTTTCAGGAGATATCACAACACTGAAAATTATGTTTATGATACCTTGTGTTAGATTTAAGAGCCCACCCCTCACAAAAAATGGTGGTGTTATGTGGTCTAACAGTCCATATAACCAATAGAATTATAGAATCATTAAGGTTGGAAAGGACCTCTAAGATCATCAGGTCCAACAGTACTATTGTATATATACAATATATAGTTTCTATATACAAGAAAACTGACATCAATGGAGTCCACAGACCAGACATTGGATCATCTGATCACTGTTTGCAAAACTGATTTCAAAGCTCTGCTTATTAAGAAAAGTTATCAGAGTTTGACCACTACCTCATTTTCCTGGTTTCAAAAAAGTTCTAGAGTTTGAAATAAGACAGTGCACCACTTTGCCTGTTTCCCTGCCTTGTACAACATCACTGAGCTCCATATTTGTTTGTCTTACTTGATACAAAAATGGCAAGGGAGGATGAAATAGTCTCCCTCTTAGGACGAGTGGGATAGAGGCATAAAGAAAATCAGTAGAAAGGACAAAAAGGGAAAAGGGAAAGTGGACAGAGATAGGAAACACCTTCCAAGAATATAAAAAAAAAGACGGAAAAGCATGCAGGTAGACAAAAGAAAAAAACCCAAAAATAATCAAACATCAGGAAAAGTTGATGTGCATCTAGAAATAAGAGAAAACAGAAAAGAAAATACCCTACTAATCATTGGTAGCTCACCAGTGAAGAGACAAAAACTTAGGACTCTAAAATGAATGACCTGATTATTTCTTACCTTTATAGATACGTCCCAGTCCTCTGTAGTCCATTTGGTCTGAACAATTGAAAACAACAACATACTTCCCCAGGCATTTGCCCATGTCTTTAGTTGTCTCTGTTTTCCCTGTCCCTGCAGGTCCTGCTGGTGCACCACCCATACTCATGCCCAGCGCCTGTGCCAGAGTGATGTAACACCTAGAGACAGAACAGAGAGATCTAGTAGTCTTTTTCTACTATTAGTTACTTGAAATCCATTAATGTAACCACAGCAGTTGTATTATACAAAGCTGGGGAAGGGGGCAGAAATAGGTGTGCTTCCCTGTGGTAAGTCCTCAGTCACCCCTTTTGCACACTGTGAAGCTAAGTTCCCAGGTACCACCTTCGCTCCACCTATAGAAAAGCATGCATCCAGCACAGCAATGGCTGCAACAGCCCAGGAAACACACAGGCCAATTCTAAATGCTGAATACCAAAATACTGTAGTATTGTGATTTTCTCACACAAATCATATGCCCTCCCTCCATGACTCAGCCTCATTCTGAGGCACCCAGATCTGCTAGGTTTCTGCCTTTTCTCCCCATCTTCCTACTCACTCCCCAGAGCACACAAGATGGGATCTCTGATCTGGCAATAGGAAGGCACAGAGGCTGGAAGCAGCTCTTGTTCTTGCCATTTCCTGACCAGTGTGGCAAACCAGAGAAGTGCTGCCAGTCACATGAAGTCTCTGAGTTCCAGGAGGAGAATGGACAAGAGGGAAGATTGTGATGGGCAATAGAGAAAGAAGAGGAGGACCATCTTCTGCTTCAGCCTCCATCCTGAGTTGATACCCTCAGGTTTAAATGTCAGCCTCCATAGATGGTGTGGAGACCAGTGAAGGGTGTAGGAAGACTTTTGTTCTAATCTATAATTCTACAAAATCCCAGTAAGTCCATTTTAACACTGTGAAACTCAATAGCTTTATGATATACCTGGGGAGAGAAAATGAGCATTGAAAAAAACCAAATTATACCAGCTAGTATCACTTCCTATAAAATAATACAGTACTGATTCTAATATTATAGCAGTAATAATGCTTATCACCTTACTACTCTGTAATCAGTTAACATAGAAAAAATACCACTCCTAACAATTCTGCTACAGAAAATGAGGTAAGGACAAACTGTATACATAGTACAAGTCCTAAACAGAACTTGCATTTCATTTTTTGCATAAGCCATGTCTGTGTCTGACACGATGCTTAGGAGCACTCAATTTCAGTCCCATTATCTTAATGTAATGTACTACTGCCACTGTGTATTTATCCTGTGCTTCAGGAATTTTTCTGAACATAAAATCATTAGCCAAACAGCACTTGACTCCAAGCTGATTAGTGGAAATCACAGATATCATTACCTGAAAATTATCAGAAGCTCATACAAGTCCATATAGCAATATTAAAAATATTAAAATGGAAAAAGCCTATAAGGGGAATAAAATCTGTTCTTATGCAACACTGCTTAGGTACATAAGTTTCCCATGCCAACACTAGAAAATATTTCTGCTTGAAACACCCTTTCAATACATGACAGTGGATAGTCACCAATCCCTGCAGGTCTATTTGGGTCTTCTAGGTTTGCCCAAAGGCAGATACCTCTGTTCTTTTTTGTGGTTATTATTTAAACTCATTCAAAAGACTTTCTTTAATAATATCACCATCCACTAGTTTTCAATCTCATGTGACATAGCACCTTGAACAAACCCTAACCAACTAGGCTGCATTTTAATTCTGTGAACAGATTTTGAATGACATTTTCTTGATACTGTCTTTGCCGATGGGCAAAAATATTGTCTGCATGGTAGCCCTACCACACCCACTAACCAACTGCATGTTTACTGCTGCAAACAGATCTCTACCTAGCACAGGAATAGTAGGGTACATAACATAGAATTTGGCAGATGTGTGTCACATATTAAAAGCCAGGAATCTAAGCATAGGGTTTTGGCTCTCTTAAATAGATCACTGGGCATAATTTTGGTTCAGAAATTGGCAAAAGTCTGAAATTTCACTAGTAAATAAAATCTAGTAGCACAGAGAGTGCAAAGACAATTCCAACACTAATTCAAGAACCTGCAGTCATTCTTTACACAACAAATAACTGAACACGCACAGTATTTTGACATTCCTATCCACACGTAAAAGAACAAGCTCTAGCGTAGCAAATACATCTGCCTCTTGCCTGGCTGAAGCACTACCAAGTACTTTAGGAAGTTACGCATGTAATGGAGTTTGTGCTGTGATGTATAGCTAATGCTCCAGCAATAAAAGGTCCTCCCTGTGTTTTGCCCTCAGAGCTTTTTCTGTGTTTGTAGTCCTGTAATTCTCCATAGGCCTTGCTTAAAACGGTATTGGCACTACTTATTCAATGCTATGTCCTGAGTTACTGCTTTTTCCTCTAGGGTTACCTCAAATGAATCACTTGGCATAATCCCAAACTCTCATGCAACTACTAGCTTACTGAAAGCAGCAATATATTGTTTTTAGATCCACTCTGGTTAGGCTGGTGAAGTGTATGGCGTTCAGCTATATTTATCCTGAGCACAAGTAAGTTTTTCAATGCCTACCACAGCAGATATAGCTCAAGCAAACACTCAAAGAGAATTCAAGACGCCTCCTAGGGGTGCCTGATTTCGGTAGCTGAGTATATAAGCACTGGCCTCTGCTGTTCACCATAGATATTGCAGCACTATAGGGCAAACAAAGAAAGAATTTGACTCATGAATGCTAAAGGAATTAAGTCAAGGGAATTAAGTCTTAGCTCCAGTACTGTGCACTGCATTCTTTTTATAACTACCTGTCAGTTAAAGGAGTTATAACAAGCCTGTCTGTACACCCTAAGTATTCATTGCAGTAGGTGAACTCTACATCAGTGATTTGGACAATGCATTTATCCACGTCTTCAAGAAAATAGAATCGAGACTGTTTTTGCCATTCAAAGTCAGATGGAGATTTAATATTCATACGGACCTATAATAGAAAAGAAAAATCATTAATACAGAAATTAAACAGTATAACAAATGCATCTTGAATCCCATGCAGAAAAATGTCTACTGTGCATAAATTCAAGAGCTACAATCTGTAGGAGTCAAGACATTCAGAATTATCTTTTCAAACCTGTCTATGACATGCTGTGTCATCAAATCAAACCACTCTGATTTTCCTGTGAGTTGTGTAGAATTGTATCTTGCAGAGATATTGAAGAACAGTGATGGAAAACTTCATAAAAAACTAAGTAACAATACTGGTTACACTGCATGATATCAGTGCCATTCCTCACAGCAATTCTAAATCATGGACAATGCTTGAATATATTGTATACATGCTTTCGTGTTTGTTTTAGTTGGGATGTATTTTTCAGTATGAACTTGCCACACACATAGATCTGTGGCAGATTACTAGATCTTGATTCATTATTTTTGACACTTGATCTCAAAACCACCGGCCTCTTACAGAATAGTCCTTGTCATCTGCCTTGCAGACATGGTTTAAGGTGAAGAGGAGGTTCTGGATTCTCAGCCACTTCCCTCTACTTTCTCTTAAGGGGAATAGAACATTTTGAGAGAAAAGGATAATATCACATGTACCAATTAAGAATCCTTTCCCCAGTTTTGGACTTGGCCCTGATTTTTTATGTCACGTGCAGACTCTTTAAATTTAACCAAGTTTCTGTGATTTAATTTTATTATAATATGACATTAAATTAATTGATAATTTAATTTCCAATGAGCAAAATAATTATGAAAATAAATTAAAAATTACAGGCTGAGGATAAAACCCCCTGCCTGTCTTAGAAGCTGGCAGTTTTCTTTCTAAACTTTCAGTATTTTTTAAATTATTTTCTATCTCTCTTTACACATGCACTTAATTTTCATGTTTCTAATATATATGCATAAACTAAACAATGCAGTAGTGAATTATTGACTTTTGCATGATGCAAGCTTTTTGAAATTTATTTTACTTCAATTTTTATAATTATAATCTCATGTATTCAATATACTTATCTAAAGGAAGTCTGATGCAACTCAATTATAAAAAAATTAAAATATCTGTTCTGGTTATTGTTGCTACCCTATCAAATATATGGAGCCTCACTGCTTTAAACTTTGGATAACTATTACGTTAAATCAACACATAGGCTGGGCTGGAAATCACAAGTGATACTAAAGGGACTTTTTAACTTTTATATTTCAGTTAAATAATGTATTAAATTTTCAATTTGAGAGAACAGTTTAATTTAAAGTCTTTCGCTCACAGTGAATTTGTGCATGATGTGTATCAACAACCATTTAAAAAACTGAAGTCTGAACCTATGAACATACCTGTATATAATTCACCCTTATCTCTGCATGACACCTGTATAAAATCAAACTAAATCTGATATGCTGTATCACAGCACTAATGTCAGAGCTACTCAAAGAGAATAGATTGTAAGATTTGTTTATAAATTTTTATATGTGCAAAAACTTCTATACAGAAAGTCCCTTAAAGGTTTTCAAAAACTTACCAAATCATCAAAGATATCCTTCTGGTGCACATGAATGGTGATTAAAGTTTCATATTTTGTGCGCTCCATTCTTGTCAGATTGTGTGTTGTCATGTCAATCAAATCATTTAAAAGTTCCAAAAACTTCTGACTTGTTGTGTGCATTACCTTTTCCACATAGCAAGAACAGCCATATTAATATAAACATGATTTGTTCTTCCATTGTTTAGAATAAAAATTAAAAAACATCTGCAAACATATGGGCCCATAACATCTGTGATCTGCTCTGTATTTACTAGGCTTGGAATCCTAAATTTGGATTTTCAGGTGCTGTCCATACATGCATTCTTAGCCCAGCAGAGTACAATAAGGTTATATCTAGGTGAACAGGTCACACCATAAGATTTTATTCAAGGACTGTTGCTCCTTCTACTATACATTATATCTTCAGTTGATTGCATCCCTGCACATTTTCAGAACCATCAGTCTCTGGTTTTGGGTATTGCACATCAGCGCAAGCAATATCGACTCTTAGGGGGAACAGGAACCTGGAGATCTATCATATCCTCTAACCACAGGAGGGGGAAAGTGTAGTGTAATTTTAGATGCCAATGCTAAAATAATAAATTTTTTTGTGGCACCAGATTCTGTTACAAAATTCTATAAAATACAATACTGTCTCAGGTAAACAGCATCAGCCTCTGTCAGTGATTTTCCTAGCATACAACAAATTATAAAGTGCTGGGCTTTCAGAAAGGGAAGGTCATATGCACTCCTGTTCCAAATGTGTGAGAGAACAACCACACTAGCTTTCTGTAAATATATGCAAAGCCTAAAATTCACCCTGTTTGCTCAGGACAAAAAAGCTAAAAACACTTCAAAACTAATGGAGAACTAAACCACCAGCCCATCCCCAAACACACACACACAGAGTTCATCCCAAGTAAATGGAAGTTGTTTTCTAGTTAATGCAAAATAATCTTTGCATCTAGTTAGTATATGAACTAGAGTGGATTAAAAGCAGGTCTGTGCCCTTTTTAAACTTTGTACAATGCAGAAAACATAGCACTAAGTGGTCTCCTCCATAGTCTGGAGTCTTTGTTTTCATTCACTATTGAAGTACACCATGGTACTGTTCCCCTGCATTTACTTTTATGGTGGGATGGTGTTCTTAGCCCAATCTCACTGTATATTCCTGATTAACGGTAATTTGCAACTCTTCAGTTCACATCCTTTCCTTCCTGCTTCATAGATTCAGTGTTAGTAATAACACCTTGGTGTTAACAGTATCTTCTCTACATGTTTGAGATTAAATCAGCACCTCCTCAAATGGCTTCTCTTCTTTCCCTTCCCTAAAAAAAGAGCTCATCAGCTAAAGAATCTAACATACTCTGTTACAGGAGAACAATGCCCATGAAGCACTGTTATTTCCCCAAATTTTGTGATGACCTCTTATTTCTTTCCAAATTTGATTTTGGGAAAGTAATAGGATAAGATTCCCTATATTCCCAAACTGAGAAATTGTCCCTTCCCAAGATGACTGTGCTGACAGAACAACAGAGAAAATCACAGGATTAGGAACAATTCTAAAGCACATGCTGGGGGATGGTGAGGAGGTGTGACCTCTTAACACATTTTTTATCATTCTGTTTTCCTGTTAGCTTATTTGTTATTCTGGTCGCTTAACTAGTATTTTGTGCTTTTTCCTACACGTTATTAATTTTTTGCAATATGCACTGTTCCAAACAATGCTTTTAATTAATCCCCAAAGATTCATTAAACACTACCTTTTTGTCTGTTTTGGTACTGTTCAGTGCATTCTCTGCATCTCTGGTCCAGATCACTTGTATTCCCAGAAGTCCTATTTGTGCAGGAAACATTGCCTGAAAGTCATACAGCTTAAATCCTGAATCGCTAATGGCCATTGATGCCTGTCTAATGATGGTATGGATCGTTTTCCTAATCCCATTCAGCAGCTGACCTAACCAGAATTCCACATTGCCCTGAAATAAACAAGAAAGTACTTTTAAAGAAATGGTTTATGAATAATTCACAAGGAGAAAAAGCCCTACGAGATTTTTTTCACAGTTCTTCATATTGCCATTTCCCTTTTTGTCATTCTCTAAACTTTAAAAGATTCCTCTCCTCCTTCTGGCTCCACTGCCCTTCTAGACATATGTGATGGATTTGGCACTTCACATCAGTAGTGCTGAAAAAACAGGTAAAGTAACTATTACAGAATGACACAAATGTCCTGTCCTTTCTGGCCTTTGCTCTTGCTGTTCACATTGGAAGGTTTTCACTCAGCTAGTCAAATAGCAGCATGATGCGATACTGTTGGTCTCTAAAACATAAATCTACTTTAAAGCAAGTCATGAAAAACTGCAATATATACTTCCATTACCTGAGCTAAAACTGGTTCAATAATATTGACCCGTTCTCCTTCTTGAGATTCAAACAACAAAATCTGGTCGTAGTTTTTTTCATGAAATCCCACTCGGTTAACATTGTCAAACAAACTTAATAAATGTGCCTACAATAGAATCAGAAAAAAAAGCTTCATAAAGTGATCTGATATGACATTCTTACTTTGCCTTTAAATCCTGTATTAGAAGATTCTATACATCTTTCCATAAGTGAAAGAAATTCTCTCAACTAAATAATGAAATCCTCCATGGTCCTCACCCACTAATATTGACCATAAGAACATTATTGCCTTATTACTTGTACCTGAATAGTGTGGGAATCAGATGCTTGACCAAGGATTTCCAGAAGAGCAGGGTCAGATACAAAAAAAAATCTTGGAAACATTAACCGTTTTTTTTCCAAATACCCAGTCAGTGATTTCTGACAGATTTCCAATTGTTCCAGCAAATGTGGTAATAGCTGTGCCAAAGTCTCATCTCCAACACAGCACTGTACGATGTTTGGCATTTCATGGGCTCTCTGCATAATTCTCTGCCATGATTTATCAATGTTCTGAAATCTTCTGGCTTCCTGGAGTACATGAAAAATGCATTAGCTCTTCCCCATGTTTGTCAAATTCTAAAAAATAAAGAATTCCATGAGACAAGGTAGCAGTTTAATATGTCCCTTGCTGTTCAAGTCTTCTTTGCAGGACTAATGTATGAATATGTATAGGCATGCTTATAATGATCAGTGCTTATAATGGTCAGAGTTCAAATTGCAAGAGAAAGAGTCCAATGGGACAGCTCTGGAAAAAGAAAAAAGTCTTTAACTTCCTGTTGGGCACCAAAATTGTCTGTATAAAAGGATTCCAACACACACCAGAAAACTCAGACAGCAGCCTTCTCAGAAATTACAGTCTTCCTAGCAGCAATGCACAATGTCATGTAATGGCTGCTCCACACAGCTCATGAGGAGTAAGTTGTTAGTGGTAATACCTGACAAACAAAAACAGTATAAATAGTCTGAAGCTGCCACACTTTTAAGGTACTGTAGATGAAGGGAGACAAATTCTCATATACTGGGAGCTGGAGAATATTTTTCTACACTGGGTATACTGACTTTAAAAACCCTTTCTTCACCTACAACAAATGAAATGTTAATGGGATCATAAATTATCTGAGAGCTAGAAGAGGTCTCGAGACCATCCAAAGCCATTTGCCTGTCACAAGACAGGATCATACCCATGCCACTCTTGGAAAAACATCTGTCTGTCTGGTGTTTAAAGATGCTCAATACTGGAGATTCAGAAGCCTCTCCAGGCAACCTTTGGTGCTGGTGACTGTGTTTTAATATCTAAGCTTAATCTTTCTCATGTGTACACCAATTACTTATCATTCATAGATACAGAGAACATACTGTTTTCTTTCTGTTGAGAGCAACCCTTATTTTTTTAAAACTTATCATGTCTTCTCTTCAGTTTTTCCTCTCCAAGCCAAACAAGCCTAGTTTGTTGAATCTTTTCTTGTGAGTCATCCTTCATGGATAGTTCCTCATTCTTACTAGCCTCTTCTACGCTCTCTCAAATTTGTCTATGTGTTTCTTTGGCCAAAACCACATACAATATTCTAGGTATTGGTTACTGCTGTTTATGCATTCCACTTTTCTGCCTGCATTTAACACACCAGCAATCTGAAACTCATTTTCTGATAGTATAATGAGAGACAGTGTCAAAAGCCTATCAATATATAGCAACTACTGTTTTTCGTTTATCCACAAAGCTTGTTGCCCACCCTAAAAATAAATTGTATTTGTTTTACAGGTTTTGCTCCTAACAAATCCATACTGACTGTTACTCACCTCCTTGTTAACTTCCAGATGCTTACAGACAGTTATTTGTTGCAGTATTCATCCAGGAATTGCAATTAAGCCCACTCATCTATCATTACTCCTCCACCAAGCTGTTCCTTCTCCCCCTTCTTTAAAGATAGTCATCACATTTGCTTTTTTCCAGAATATTGGTTCATATATCATCCTTGTAAGAAGTAGCTTTAGCAGTTATCAAATGCCTCAGCTGTGCTGCAGCATTTGTTCATCTGCAAAACTGCTTATTGATTCTCTAATAAACTTTAAAAATATAAACATACCTCATGAACTAAAAAAAATGTATTGTTATCTCAAATAACAGTTAAGAAAGCTTTACTTAACTTACAAAAATTAATGTCAGTTTTGGAAATTGTAAGACTTTAATTATAAAAGTTGTGGCCTGAAATAAATTCATATTTAATCATTTCCTAATAATCACGGTTTTGTGAAGTTACAGCAATGGTTAATCCAGAGCTACTAAGCTGTGGTGTGTTAGATCTATATGAAAACCTCTCATTAGGAGATGCAATAGATAGAAGGACTTATTCTGGTATTTCTTTTCTGTAGGAATTCTGATCATTCTTTAACTCCTTTGCAGCTGTTATCATGGAAGGTCACAATTGCCTTTTAAAGATGTTGCAATAGTTCACACAGTACACATGCAGCTGCCCAAGTCTTACAGCATCTCTGTCTGGGACTTAGTTATACTGAGTCCTATCAAGTACAGAATTCATACAGAAAATCTGTTATTCTATTATCAACATAACCTAGAGCCTATAAACATGTGCACACAGGAAGAAAGGGATGTTAGCATATATGGGAGAAGTGATACATCAGTTTTGTATGATTAAGTAGTCCTGAGCCCTGTGCTATCACACAATTCACTAATATTGCAAGCAGACAGGAACACTTGAGCCTGAATTACAAACAATCCTGCTCCTGTAGGTTTGACCAAGTTCTAAGTAGTTCAACCAGACAAACCCTAGTTTGGCAAAACTTCTTTTGAACTGCCCATGCACAGCCCACAAAAGTTACATGCATTATATGCCTTGGCAAGTAAACTCTGTGATGTGGCTAATCTCTTGGTACAATGTATTGCTATTCATGTGTTGTTACGACAAATCAACATACCTGTGGTAGCTGTTTTGCAATGTCTCCACCAACAAACACAGCTTCAAGGTAAATCCAGAGGTTTTGTACAGTAATCCAGTTTTCAATTATCTCTGCAGTATTGGTCAACTTCTGAACCCACTGTTGTATAGTGGACTTAAATGGTGCATTATACCTGTATGAACATGAGTTAAAGGGAAAAGAACCTAAGATGATCATTGTTTACTTTTGGGCTTGATTAGATTCACACAATATGTGCGTTTATTAAGTTTTGTACCTGTTGCTCATGAGCGACCCCAATATCATGAGGCTGTCTTCCACCAAAGCTATTTTCTCCGATATATCTGATCCTTTCAAAAGGAGTTCTCCTCGAGTTTTGAATTGGCCAAAACTGAAAGCATGAGTACTCCATTCACTGATGACGTGCTTCAATTTTGCTTCAATATCCTTTTCTTTAACAGCACTGATGCAGATATCCTGTGTAAAATTGAACTAGTAAATTATATTCTAAGGCTAATATAATGCATGCTTATAAAGACGATTAAAATTCATTGGCTAGATCCAGACTTCAGTGTAAATTCCAGCTAATGAAAATATACATCAAAATACCTCAAAATCATTATATTACAAACTAGATTATATTATAGTACTACTTGTCACTGGAACATTTTATGCGCTATACTCCATTTTCACTAGCACTAGCAACTTACACTATTCACTCACTATGAAAATTCACTGACTCAGAGAACCTGGAGGCAGAATTTGTATTAAATGTTTTAAAATTTGAAGTCAAATATACCTACTGAGGGGGCTAAGGAAAATACACATTATCAATAAAAACCAGTTAACAGTCCAAGAATAGAGTGTACGTGGAAAACATGACTGCTTGCTACTTCTTTAAGACGGTGAGGACAGGACTCTCATAAAATTGGTTATTGCATCAGAGAGAAAAAGAGCAGCTACTCAGACTGAACCCCAAATTAGGGTTCAGGAGTGTATTGGATTCCATCACAGGTTTAAAGTCTTGAGTGTAAGGCTATCATTCTGAACCTATCACATGACTTAGATTCTTGTCTGGAAATTTGGTAGAGGTGAGGTTTGATTTCATGTTTTTGTCTTAGAAGTATTGCTTTGTGGAGCAATACAAATCAGGTCACTACTATGGAGGGACCACAGATAATTCATTTCCATAATGTGAACAAAACAAAGGACATAATTCCACCTCAAACATGAAAGATGTCCACCCTCTTTAACTAATAAAGTTGACGAATTTTCCCACCTAGTGTAAAGGACAGTGGAAAAAAGGCCGAGCCTTTCCCTGTGATGATAAATAAGGCTAAGAACAATCCAGCAGAGTTACTGTACAAAATGTACAAGAGAGCTTAAAGGACTTTGGCATCCAGCTTTCACTGAACATCAGCTAGAGGTGGATGACTAACTCTGCTGCACTCCTTCAAAAATCCTTCAAAAATCCTTCAAAAATCAGCTCAGTGACAACAGAACTGAAGTTAGAAACTGTTGGGTTTTTCCTTCTTTATTTTTAGTTATACTTTGTTCTTGCAAAAGGTAATGAGCATAAACTGATGTACTTGCTAGGTAACTATTGTCCCCAAAATGGAGAAGGCAATAGCTTTGTAGCTTGGGCACATTACATAAGCCTTCTCATTGCTCTGTGTTCTTGTGAAGAGTCACTTTTGAAATACAAAAGAACCTTGTTCTCCTTTAATCCTATATCCTCCACTTCTACTGTGTTCCAAGCATTTTGAGCGCTAAAAGGATCCGAGTCACATCAACTGTTTTTTCTCTCTGAGGAGACACTTAAAAGGAAGAAAAAATTACAAATAGGCAGACCGTAAACCAGAAGCATGACAGAATCACACTACTCATAAAACAACAGAATTCCTTCCATGGAAGGATTAGTGTAATACTATCTACCCATTTAATCCTTCTCCAGAATAAAAAGGAAATAAACTAACCATCACTGCTAATACCAGCTACCTTCAAAAGAATTCTCCAACTCAGGCCAATTTTTTTTAATGTTACAAAGCTGACTAGAAACAGGATTCGAAAAGCACAGAGCCCCAGATCACAAGTTAGTCATTTAAAACAATCAGAAAAGTACATGTACCTCAATATCTTCTTTATATGATAATAAAGAGGCATCCATTATGTTTTTCAAAGCAAAATTTTCAGAGTCAACATGAAAGTCATGCCCCGTTACTTGTGCAATTCTTTCCCAGTGTCGTGACATCATTGCCTAGAAAAGTCCATAAGAATTAGGGAAGATTTTTTAAAATTGTATTTTTAGGACTAGAATGATCACATATTTTGCATTGCATCTGTTAAACAAATAGAAGAGTCTTGATTTCCATTCCATTGAAAGCATTAATAATTATTCTAATCACATTATGAAGTCTTTTGTTTTACTTTTCTGTAACTAAGCCTAACTAGATTTTTGCCATAAATATAGCTGCTTTTATCTATAAAAAAGAATTATGGAAAGCATCTTATAGTCATACAATTTAGTCTTCAATAGATTTTTTCAAGTGAATCTTATCTCCAAATTATTATGCTGAACATACTTTGTTTGCCATCATTTCAAGCAAAGGACAGCTCTCTGTGAAGTCATCAATTTTTCTTTTTAGGTCTTGAAAAGCTTGCCATTCCTTCAATGCTTTTGGTAACTTACGGATTCTTTTAAAAGCACAAAAAAAGAGAAATATTTTATTCTTAATAATCACAATCCACCATTTAATAGTACAATGTATTCTCATTTTTCAACCAATGAACCAGTAGACTGTAATTAAAAATCCAGATGCAAGCTGGCAACATAGTATATAGCTGATTGTTTCTCACTGCAGGCATGAAACACTGCTAAAGACAGTAAAAATCACACTGGAATGATTTGGTTTCACTTTAAGTTTGAATTAAAGGAGGTTAATTTCATGTGCAAACTCATGTCTGAAGTTAAGCTTTTGCAGTATCACTGTTTTATCAAAAAATTGAAAATGCACCTGATTTTGTAAAAGGGAAAAAGGATTAAACAACATCTATTTTTTCAAGCAAAATAAAGTACATCCTAAACAAAAACTGACCTGCTTGCAAACAGGAAAATACTTCTGTTTCAATCAAACAAGTCTTATTTCATACCTAGTTTGTACAAAGGATATTTAAAGAAAAATCTTCCTTTATGAACAATTTCAAGATGAAAAAAATTTGAAAATTTAGAACCTCTTGTACTATGAATTGTCAGGGCTCCACTTGCTTCTTACAAGTCATGCCAATTTTCATCTGCCAAAGCTACATACCAAAGACTGACAGCAGTTCTCTTATAGCTCAATGGCAGAAACAAAAAGCTGCATAAAACCAACCCATAATGAAAAATTCCTTCAAATAAATTCTCCATTTTTCACAGCTCAAAATCAGACAAATCTGTCACACAATGCTGGAACATGTGTGAATTCTTCACTGCTTGCTGGTAAGAGGTGTATGAACATATGCATACTGCCGTAGCACTGCAATAATCTCTGTAGACTTTCATCTTGAATCCAACAATAGACAGTATTAAATATGCTAGAGAAAAGCATTGCAGAATGGAAAATTATACTCTGCCAGGTATGGATAAGGCTTTAAGAGGCAGTTCCTGGATACTTCTATGCCAAGGCACAACAAGTACCATTCTTACAAGTACTGTCTTAGGCTGGCCATTGGAAATCGGATCTCTTAGCTTGGTAATGAAAACTACTAATTTTTTTACACAAATACCTTTTTTCTTTGTCTTGGTCTCAGTAATATCTTCTAACAGCAAGTTCCATGAGTTACATACTGTGTTAAAAAAATACTCCATTGATCAGGTTTAAATTTCCTTCTTAAATATACTGGTCATTCTCTTTACACTATATTACAGTAAAACATAAAGGGAAACTTCTCTCTAGCTGTTATTATAAACGTCTATAATATTTCCCTCCACATGCGTTTTCTCTAAATATTTATCCTTTTTATCTCTTTTTAAATGGATTTATTTTCATCTACAGTTATTTTTGTGATTCTTCTTTTCATGATTCTAGGTTTTCTATTCTATTACTATTTTTAAAAGGGGTAGCAAAAAAGAATCTTAAAGAACTATGCATATCTTTACAATTATACTAGAACACTAACTGCATTTCCAGTATTCCTGTTCCTTTCATAACACAGCATACTATCTTAGTCATTCCTGTGGGTACCCGCTGTACACTATTTAAACTTCTCCAGCTTTAAAGATAATAGCTTGATGCAATAATGCTAGCCTGCCAAAGGAAAGATAGTATCAGGTTAGACTTCTATCACAAAAAATTATTTACTGACTACTGGTGGTCACCTTGCTCCAAATACAGCTCAACACTTGAGAGGAAAAAAAAGTCACACGTGAAGTAAAAAGAGAAACGCATAACTTTCAAAACTGTTGTCACGCAATGGTTTCCTTCAGAGTTCCAGGAAAAGGAAGCCTAAAGAGAGTCCTACTAACCTGTAAAATATAATTAACTACAGAAAAAATGATGACGCAGACTCCAGAATTCTACTGAAATTATATCAAGACTTATAGATACTGTCCAAATGCAGAAGTATATCTATTTTACATACATTCTTACCACTATTATTTTTAAAAATAGGGCTTTTTTTTCAAATTAACAACTGAAAGATAGTTCACTTAGGTTTTCCAGAAAAAGAAAAACATCTCCACTGCACTCCTTCAATGTATACAGAAATGGACCCTGCTAAAATGGTGACACACTCAAAAAAACATATGACTATGTCCTGGTTTCAGCCAGGATAGAGCTGGTTTTCTTCACAGAAGCTAGTGTGAGGCTGTGTTTTGGATTTGGGATGAGAAACTGTTGATAATGTGCTGATGTTTTGGGTTGTTGCTGAGCAGTCAAGGACAGTCCAGCTTCTTGTGCTGGCCTGCCAGCGAGCAGGCTGGGGGTGCATGGGGAGCTGGGAGGGGACACAGCCGGGACAGCTGACCCAGACTGGCCAAAGAGACATTCCCTACCATACGACGTCATGCCCAGTACATAAACTGGAGTTGGCCGGGGGGCGGAAATCGCTGCTCGGGGACGGGCTGTCGATCACGGGGTGGTGAGCAATTGCCGTATTGGGCATCACTTGTTCTTGTACATTCCTTTGTTGGTATTATCATTGTTGTTCCCTTCTTTCTTTCTGTCCTATTAAACCATGTTTATCTCAACCCACGAGTTTTTTTTCCAATTCTCTTCCCCGTCCCACTGTGGGAGGGGGAGTGAGTGAGCGGCTGCGTGGTGCTTAGCTGCCAGTTGGGGGTAAACCACGACAGACTAAAAGGCCTGAGCACAAGTAACTTTTCCTATGCTTGTCAAAGATTTGGGATGAGGTGAAAAACAGAGGTTTGATCTCATTCTCTTGAATAATACCAAAATGTAAGTGAAGCCTCTCTCAGGTCACATTGGAGAATCCAAAATCAAAAGCTGATCAGAACTACTGATGAAGCAGACACACACACTGGCTCTTCCAGGAGAGAAGCTCTGCAGAAGAGAAAGCTCTTTATATTGAGTATGAACTTGTCTCGACAGAACTCACTGAGAAAGTGGTCGGAGCCACTGTGTAAAGAGGTGAAGAAAATGCTTATACCAAAATAATAAAAGAACAAAGTAAACAGAGAGGCAGTTCATATTTTTTTTTCAATAGATATGCACAAGATAAAAAAATTGCACATTTATTTTCCAAGTTTTGCATGTATTTTGGTTCTCATGTATATTCTGTCATTCCCATTAAAAGTAAAACTGGTAAGACTGGTACAGATAGCTACTCTGAAGGAATGGATGCACAGAATACTTGACCTGCATATAGACTCTCCACTTTCACATATAGCAAAATTCCCCTTTTCTAGCAAGCAATTCTGACCATACTGCTGTGCCAGGAATCAGAATTCAAAGCGAGCTGTCAAAGGGGAAACAATCCAAATCCTGTTGGTTCATGAGCCCCTGCCTCTGAGAGTAGTAATAATAAATAAGCTGGGTCAGGGAAGTCTTGCAGGCCCAGCCATGGCTGTTGAAAAACCAAAGGTGCATCTTTACGAACACAGTAGAACAATTCCTCTGATTTCAGCACAGCATGGTTTCACCTAACAATTATTTTGCATGTGTAAAACATTATTCCTCTCAAACCTCATAAATAATCCCTCAGAATTTAGTGTGGATACCTACCCTTGTTGAAATAACAATTTCAATCCATACAAATGCGCAGAAGTAGACAGTAGACATCAAAATTCTGCCTAACACCACGGACAAACAATTAATTAGCTGTAAACTAAATCACTAAGAAGGTAATATATGAAGATCAGATATGAAGGTTATTTATACTTACAATCACCTTGCCACAGGTCTATGTGCCTTACTCATTAAATAAGCTACAACCTACCATGTCAGTATACGCCAACAGGTATAAAGTGACTCGCAGACTGAGCTAAGTAAGGTCACACGTTAACTGCATATTGCACCACAGTCTGCAAGTACTGCGGCTGTGCTGAGCACTTGTGCAAGCCTGAGCTTGATATAAACCAACAGATTTTTGTCCCTCAGGGCAAATTTCACAAGATAATTAACATAGAAAGCTAATAAATAAAAATTGTATGCACTTCAACAAATAATAACTTACCTGTTCTGGAAATCCAGAAGTTCATTATTAATTTTTTCAATATCTAAATCATTCCAAAGCATTTCATTGTATCCATCGATATTAGCAGTGACTGAATTATAAAGACTGTAAAGTTTCTGAAGCAATGAAAGCTCACGTTTAATTTTGAGCAGTTCAGGATACTCTGTTTCAAATTTTAAAAGAAATTTGTGAATTTTAATTAGGTACAACTGTATTCATGAACACAAAAATCCATATATTTCTAAAGTTGCTATTTAATGTCTGAAATCAGATTTGCAGTCTTTTAGATAGCGTCTAGTAAGACAAATTTTTCCAGTTACATTACATATGAACATCAGATTTTTATGCACAGTAATTGTTTATATTGCTGAGTTTTTTATAAATATTCTTTTATCACAGTAGATGTAATCTTACAAGTATCATGCTGCACCTATCTCTGTGAGGAATATAATGTTGAAAAAGTAGTTGAAATGGCAAAGGAACGCTCTATAGTTTTATACAAGAACTAAAATATTCCCCATCTCAATTTGCATTATATACTTAAGAGGTTGAGGATTGGGGGTGTGCTTTCAAAATAAAAATACAGAATATGTTACATAATAAAAGTATTTAAAATGGACCTCCTTAATGGAAATGTTTTGTTTAGTTTCTCTCCTGTCTTTGGGAATTCCTAGTTAAATATATTGTGATTATTGCATATGTTTTCAGACAGGAGAATATACTTAATTTAGTATGTACAAATTAAAGTGCTTATCATACATTCTGCTATAACTTTAGTTCACACCATGGTCTTCCAAACTTGAAGTGTGTCTGACTAGGAGACATAAGGATATTACAGATCAGTTGCACAGCCCAAGGGAATTCTATATCTGGAGCAGTGACAACTTGAGTACTTCAGCAACATATTTCCCAAATTTGGACATGGAAGAAATCAGAAGGACATATGCTTAACTCTGAAAAGAAAAAGCAAGAGAACTAAGCAGCTGGACCCTGAGATACATGGAATGGTGTAATATTTTTCCACCTAATGTTTATGTATGTGCAGACTGAGAGCCAGTTTCACACAGCTGCTTTTCATAGGAAAGACAATAATAATTTACTGCAAGGAATTTTTCTACAGTTAATCCAGCACTGAATACATTTAGCAGGACCCACAAGAAAAATTTAATAGCCTAGGACGAAGTATTCATATCCCCTGAGAAACTACCTGTGATAGGAAGACCAAATAATTCTTCCCCACTAGAGAGAGAGATATACTTCCTCCATAGTTCATCAAATTTGGCTTGAAAGGTCTGTAATCTGTCACTTGCTTCATGGGGAGGAACATTCTCCTCACTGGGGCCCCTGTAAAAAACAAAACAAATTCAGTGCAAGTATCAACCATACAGGCTTCACAAAGAAGCACAACAGAACCCAGACCTTAGTTACTGAACAGTATTTAATATTTTTTAACATTTTTTCTAGAAATTTTCACAAAAGACACTAAAAGAGAAAATGCAAAGTATATTCAGTGTCCCAGAATGACATACTGAGTAGTCCCTGAAAGAAAGGCCAATTTATTTTCTAATAATAAAATTCACCTGGGTTACCATTTGTATTACAAACAGCTAAAAAGATCTACAAATGTTTTTGCCTTTTTCCATTTCTTTTCTTCTGTAAAATGCATTTTAATGATTATTTTCATGTATATTCTCAAAAAGGGAAAGACAGCATGTACATAATTCAGGAGTGAAAACTGTGGTAACTGTTACTAGAACTGTAATTAAGCATTCAGAAAAATAACATAAAAAATATGATTTGCCCTAATGAGTATATCTCAGCTGGAGAACTGGGTGTAATCCCCACCTCTCACACCTGGGATCACTTCTTGATTGTATCATAACATTTTGGGATAAGAACTGTATGTCATCTTCTATTGTGCCATGGCTATTTCTAGAAGGAAATACAGGCATCAGAGAGCAGTGCAGGCTGGCTGCTTGGCAAGGAAAATTGAACCAGGAAAGCAGTAAAATGGTCAGCAGAGGCAGCCAGGGCCTGGTCCCATAGTACCCAAGCAAGGAGGGCAGGACAGGCCTGAGGATGGTAGTCAGGTTCAAATGAGAATCCAGATCTTCAGACAAGTCCACAATAATTACACAGGACCAAGGTCAAGCAGGGAAGGTGAGTCAGTAAGTCAGGGTCAGGAGCAGGTCTAGGGAAGGTAACCAGGATGAGACACAGTCCAGTGGTTACCAGGCTGTTCTGAGATCAGGCTGAGAAGTGAGTCTGCGCATTGGGATCCAGGTTCAGCTCCATAGGGTCCATGGCCAGGCACAGGCACAGGCATGGCTGCAACAGAGCTGGAGCTGTAGGTCAGGGGGCCAAGCAGTGAAGTCTCAGCTTCAAGGCAAATCCTACAGGAAGGATCCTACAGGCCTTCCTAAGGCCTCCCAGCAGAGCTGCATGGGAGTGCTCTGTCACCAAAGGAAGGGGGAAGCCCTCAGATGCTCTAGCTCTAAGTTGTCCCTGAGCCCAGGCAGCTGAACCTCCAGGAGGAGAGATGCTCTCAGGGTCCCTACAACTGGTAGCAGCCACAGGGTGTTTCCATGAATTCTTCTTGGATGACTCCAAGAGCAGAACTGCAGGCAGCACTGTGCATGCATCCACATTAGCAACTTGGTGCTCTAGCAGGTTGCTTTTAGGTGCAAATTCACCTTGTGTCTATAGCTGGAGTCTTGAAGCATGTGCTTAAATGCACTGCTAGTGTGCCTTCAAGAAGTTTCACTCCCAGTGAAGCCAAGGTTGAAGCCAAATACCCAGTTACCATTTGGACCACCCTGCTTGTAACACCAATGCAAAAGCACCCACCCTAGGTATATATTCTCCAAGGCCCATCAGGAGTGAGTGCTCTACATGTACACTGAATTCTATTCGTAACAGCAAGGCAATGCCTGTAAGTGTGCAGTGCATGCCTAGGGTCAGCTGCTGACATGAACTTCATTGCCACAAAACACACTGTGCATGTAGTGTCCTAGAACCATATCAGATCGCAGGAAAACAAATTCTGGTCTTTCCTTCTTCATTGATAATGTAGAAGTGTCCCATGAAGGACACATACCCCACAATTTAAATTTAAAAAAGCCAAAGCTTAGAAGTAAAACTGAGTAAGACTCAGTGAACTTAGAAACAGCCAGAACTGGAATCTTCGCTCACATCTAAGGCACTAATTAAGTACTTAATATTAAATATATGTTTAAGTGCTTTGTTCAGGTTAGAAACCTCAAAAAACCCTTTAAATTTGTATCTGGATTGAGAATTGGGTTTTTCTTCCCCAACCTATTAGCTCTTCTGGGATTTCACCGACTCCAGCATTGAAATTATGGGAATCAATATGTGACAGTAAGAGTATCAGCCCACCTTATATTATTCTGAAATTAGGCTTTTTTATCAGCTGTCATATACACATTGAGGCTGTATTATGTTTATTTTCTGAAGCCCTTTCGATACACTATTTTTGAGCAATCACTAACAAAGTATAATTGTATTGTACCACAGGTCACTTACTTTTCATCATAATCTTTGTAAAATTCTGCAGTATCAATCTGGAATTTTTGAACACCACTCAGTAAATCTGTTTTCATGTCTGGCTGTACCTTCAACAGCAAGTCCTCAACCTGCAGTGCCTACATGCAGACAAAGAGGAAAAACAGGCACAAAAGAGGCAGGGGAAAAAGCACAGAGTTTTAAGTAAGAAAATAGTTTTGTTCTAGCATTTCAACATTAAAAAGGCTGACAATAACTTTGCTATATATATAATCTGAGAAATAATACAGCTATGATACCTGTGTGATTAGGTTCTTCCAGGCATAAGCCAATCCATCAACTTTTTCTGTATTTCCATCTTGAAAGAGTAAATTGTATTTATGAAGCACAGAATAAGATTCTTCTATAGGTCCAACTGTCATGTCAATTTTAATCTCATTCTCTCGAATTTCCTTTAGTGCTACCATTGCTCCCCGTACATCGTCAAGGTCATGGATAGGTCTGCTTAATCTCTTGCTAACGTTTTCAATGAATGAATAAATTTCATCCATGTCTGTGGCAGACTTTTTATTCAAAGCTAATCCAAATGTTCTTTGTCTTGAGTGGCATTCTTGAATTAAGGCTATTTTCAATGACTCTGTTGCAATATCCACCGATTCCAGTATGCAGTGATTTGGCAGTTCTCTGATTTGCATTTCTAATTGCTAAGACAAACACAAGTGTTCGGGTTTTAATTTCACCACAGTTTCTCTGAACAGTTCATTGTTATTAAAGATAAAATACTTACAGAAAAGTATCTGATTTGAGTTTGGAATTCAGCCGTTGTTGGTTTAGTATCGATAAACTCCTTCACTTTTTCCTCTGGATCCTATATAAAAGAGGTTTATTTTAATTATTACTTAGCATTGGTATTACAATAACCTGTGGGGGACCGAGCTGCCTGATCTACTGTGCAAGCACAAAAGATCCTCTCTAAAAGCTATAAACATTAAGATCAAATTATTTCACTTAAACTGCTTTTCCTGACTCTTACTCTTTGTACCGTACTCTGTACTAAGTGCTTTAAGGCACTTCAAATCTATCTATAACTGAAAAACTGACACAGATCAGGATAGCCCTTATCCATCCAAATATTACTACAGAATTTACAATGTAGCTGCTAAAACTTTGCTGAAAATATTTCCCTCCCAGTCTCCCTTCTGTCTGCAAACCCCCAAATGCAGCTCACATCCTCTAACAGGTACATCAATGGTAGTGATTGTACTCAGCCATCTTCATTCTTCCTGAAACAGTATATGTAACTGCAGTTTCTAGCTACAAATGGAATGGTCATTTGGAGCAAGCACAGTTTGGCAGGGAAGGATGGCTCTAAGGTAAGAGGGGGCATTTAGCTTGTTGAAGCTTGTTTAAAGGGAGCAGAGCACTGAGCATCCTTCCTTTTCATAAGGTAGGCCAGTATCTGCAGAGGCAAGAACTTCAGTGTCACCCGCTCAATAAATGTGTCAGATTCTTGGTTCAATTAGAGACAAATGATCTTTACCCAGCTCAATAACATTCATCTACAGTCTGCACTGAAAGGTTCTGAGAAGCTGTTACGGCTTCTTTGGCCAATAATGAGTTACTACTGACAGTTGCCAGTGGTCCTACAGAAATTATAAAGACAGGGGACAATAGTGCCAAATCCTAAGGAATTTTAAGGTTAAGGAGCAGATTAATTGACTATTATAGAAGATTTTAGTCAAAAGGAAACCTTATCATGCTACGGCATCATCCAATCTGATTGTGCCTTGTCTGTGTGAAATGACATACCATCAATATGTGGTTAGCTCAAACAATATCTCCAAAAGCTGAGGTAACTAAGCATTAAGATTTGGAAACCCAGAAACTATGAAGAGGTGAAAATTCCCTGTCTTGACTTGAACTCTAACTGCAAAAGAGTCAGCTGCGGCCACGTGTTCACCTGAGAGTTGGTTTAGGTAGGGGAAGTTAAAAATAGTGAGCATTTGCAAAGATTACTCCTGTTTTTATTGCTTGTTTCTCAGACTGACTAAAGCACCTTTGATAGGTAAGAACAGAAGTGTCCATCTACAGAGAGTTGAGTTTCACTAGTCAGAACGTATACAAGATTTTACTTCATGAAATATCTCCTTCCAAAACACTCCTTGGAGCTTTACCATTTATGTGACTGGACCCACTTCCTAAAGAAGACAACTCCATCAGCCCAGATTCTCTTCTGCTTTGAAATCCTTATTACTGGAAAGATTTCCTAGATTTAGCTTATCACTTGTTTGAAGAAATAGAAAAGCTGCTTTCAGCAGTGGTTGCAGAAGAAGAACTAGTCAGTTTAACATTCAGGAACAGTTTTGTAGTCTGCAATTTCTCAGATGCTGCTAAATTATTCTTTTTTATAACCTATAGAGACAAGATACTGTGAGAAAGATGCACAAGAGATCATAAGCTTGTTTATGCTCCAAACATACTTTTTTGTTCTTCTGCTTTCTTCCTTAGATGGTTGAATTGGTAAAGAATGACAAGTTCTAGTCAACACAAGAGGAAACAGAGGAGGTACTATTGGTATATGGATTCTACTATGAAGCCAATGCTTCCTGCTGGGCACACAGTCTCCTTACGCAGCCCAAAACAGCTGATTTAGAAAATTTCACAATACAGTAACATATTTTATTAAATATGTATTTAACCTTGTTCCAGATGCCTGAAAATTCAGAAAAGCTGTTCAGAAGATCCGATGCTTCAGTTTTGAGAGATAAAATAATTGTGTTTAGTTGGATCACCATTTTGTTTACATCCTTATGTTCGATGATCTGTTTGTCTAAAGGTTTCAGTGCCACCATCCTGGTGAGTTTGCTCTCATCGCCTAGCTCTACAGCAACAGCTTGTTCAATCTGGCATAAGTTAAACAAGAAAAAAGATATGTCCAGTAGTTTTATATAGTTTTTTTACATTATAGAATGCCCAATAATGCACACACAATAACTGCTTCTAAGAACAGATAGAGAGTGCACAGAAAGCATCCACAAGGAGATCCCCTGTTCTTAGCTTGGATTTTTGCAGAACTACAGTTCTAGTGTTAAAGCTGATTTTATAAAAAATTGCCATGTGGAGCGCTATATTAATTGCCTCTGACATCTGTCAAATATGTGTCATATATAAGTACAACTGTGATGTCTCCTGCTCCTACACAACTGCTCAGGTCTTACGGGTTCCTTTAGCATAGAAGTACAATCTTTACCCATTCTTGGCCAAAAAAGGTCCTGTAGGTGGTGGGGTTTGGCTGCTTGGAAATAAGCAAACAATCCTGCTTGAAGAAACGGAATTCAAACCGCTCTCTGCTAGTTTATTTTCTTCATTATTTATTTGCAGGACTTGAATGGGTTTTTTTCACTGAAATGAGTTGATCTGTTTTTCATGTCAGATCAACAAAATACAAAGATATTTTTACAAAAACACTTTTCATCACAGATCTACATAGATCTGTATTTCAGAGGAGAGAATTAAGGCCATCTGATTACCATTACTGTTTCTGCACTTCAACAAATTTCAGTTTCTATCTATACCTCAGACCATCCCAAGCTTTTAGTGCTCATTTTAATGCCGGTTAAAATATTTATATTGTATTTACTGTAGCATTATAGGTGCTGTATGCAGCCTGGAAATTTAACTTAAAATACAGTTTTTGGCTGGAAAGACTGATAACAATTTATACTCAGCTAGTAGTACCCATGGATAATATTAGTTTTTACACATTATCTACACCATCATCATCATACCTGAACAGTATATTTAAAAGACTTTTTAAAAGCAAATTTTAATTTTATATTAGAAACCACCAAACATAAGGTTTATGAATTATTACTCTTATGTTCAATTACTTGGTACAGAGATTAAAAACTGGGCTTTCACATAACAGGAAGATCCAGCAGATTACAAGTCAAAGTATTGGTAGAGAACAAATTCTTATGAGATTAAGAAATGTTAACCAAAATACTAACATTTTAAAATAATCAAAATAAAACACTCACCTGCTGCTGTTTATGATGTAAGTAAGCAAATTTCCACAGGGGGATATCTTTAGCTATTGATAATATGATATTTACTGCTTTGTTTACAGCACTCTGAAAACAGAAAAACATTCACCTTGAACACACAGAGAGATTATGACAAATAAGAGGGGGAAAAAAAACCAAAAGGGGATCCTCCAAACAATAACAAAATGGCAAAATTATACCTCTATCTTTACAGGAAATATTCTAATAAGCATGAAGTAGGATCACCCAAAATACATTTTGTAAGGGGAAAAAGTACTTCATAAAGCTTTATCACAGTCCTTCTCATTTATGTGGTTTTCAAACAAGAACATGAGACCTTCATGAGCAGTAATCATGAATCACTGGGGATCATAACTTAATTATAGTGCTATTTCCCCTTAGACTGGTTATAAACATAGTTACTTATTATGAATAATAGTATTTTTCACATTCACATCAGAATGCCTGAACACATTTGTCTGAATTTGTGATGGTATAGTCTAGAATCTATACAGGCAGCTATATAAATTATTATATAACTTCTTCTATCTATGGTAGTTTAAAATTACACTTTGTGGTCTGATTTCTTGCTGACACCACTATGAAGGCTGCAAATGAAATCTGAGAAAGAATTCAACTACTGATTTTGACAGTGACAATGCTAAATGAAAAGTCCACAAATCAACACCATACAAAACTAATACTTGGTGAATAATTTCAGACATCATAGGAGATCGCAAGTACATGTATAACAGTTTTGCTGAATTAGTATAACTTTAAATGGGTGTTCAAATTTTTTCACATGTTAGGGCCTCAGGCTACATTTCTTTACTGCAGAATGGTAATTTATGAATGATACTTTAAACTGATAACAACATTTGATATTCTGAAAGGTCTCCTTAAGGACACCAGAAAGTCAAATCAGGCTGTATCAATGGCATTCATTTTTATTTCTGTATTCACTTTGAAATGTTTGCCTCTAAGTAGAGGACTGTGAATATGAGTTACTGAGCCTTTAGGAAAAGAGTTCCTTCCACTGGCCTGCATAACAAACCTGATCAGTGGCTTCATGTCCTTAGCACCCAGTGATGTCACAAACTCAAGCAACTTTTAATCTTTTTTCCCTTTCTTTTAGTTCTTATACTGATTAAATTTGCATATGTTGTTTTAAAACAATACATTTATAAATGTTTTACCATAAATGACTGATATGTGCAATTACTTTGTTACCTGAATATCTTCAAGACTTGGTTTCAAGACAACATTAGGAATGGCCAGTTGAAATTCAGCTTTGAACAAAGGAACCCTCTGTGTCTCTACAAACTTGGTCATCTGATACCTAGAGTCAACAGCACGCAATCGATGCCTTAAGGACTCTAAAGAAGTTTTCGTGCCTAGATAAATATAATATTTAAGTGAGCTTATATTTGGGGGGGGGAAATATTAAAGCGATATTAAAAAACTAAACATATCTGAAAAAGATAGACTCACATCTGACTAAAGAGTCAGTATTCTTCTGACAAAGCTGCCCCATCAGATTGTAGTAACTACAGGACAGGCATTCTTGGCAGCGTGTTTTCTGTTTCATGTCGAGATGTGTACAGGCATATGAATCCTGAAGAGTTAAAGGGAAATTCTTAGGAAAATAACCTTATTATCCAACATCTAAGTGAAATATCAAGTATCTGACTAGGTTATAAAATGTTATTTTTTACACTGTGAGGTCTTACCTCCAGACTTCTTCTGGCATCTTTCAGCCTGTGCTTAAGAATATCTACCAGTTCATACACAGAGTATTCCACTTGCTGACTCTGTCTACAAAAACAACCTTACAGTCACCCACAGGGAATCACACATAAGAAATACCCTTTCTTATTTTCTAGGCACACCCCCCAGACCGACTGCACTGTGAAGAATTGTATGTGGAGGGAAATACCCTTATAATTTTCAGTTTCTTCCTATTGCTTGGGCATACAGAGAATGTAAGACATTAAGATATGCAGACTATCAAGAAACCCATTTGCCAGACTGTTACATCTGATTCAACTGGACTTCCTAATAATTAATATGTTAATAAAACAGGCTTATCATGATGACGCAGTAAGATAATCTGTGAAATCAGAATTAGGAAAACAAAACCAAAGAATAAATAGAAGGTATCTTATTTTGCACAACAGGCATAGACATCTTTTTGGAGAAGAATTGAACAGCTATTCTCCTATAACCTGGGAAATAAGCATAGGCCAAAAAATTTGGGCACTGGGAGAATGGGAAGTCTTACATTAGCTAGCTAGCATCAGGAATCATGCAATTAACATGGGATGAGATTTCAAGCCCCATCCATCTTCATTTTTCTTGCTACTGATTAGAATTCCATAAGAAGCAAAATATGAAATTCTAAACACTACACAAACAATTTTACATCTGCTGTAAGCAAGATACTTGGGAGCTTCTCCCCTGTATCCTGAGACTATCATTTTGCTTTAGACTAGTCCTTTCTTAAAATATATTTTGAAAGTGAACTCTCTATGCATAATAAAGTAATACATAAAACAATCCCTCCCAAATATGGCCTTGAAACCTGTGCAGTTAGTAAACCTACTGAGACAGTTTGTGAGCAGTAGAGACAGCAAGCTTTTCTGTCTGTTCCAGGAAACAAAGCACATCTATAGGTTCATCTTCCGGCAAAATTATCAGAGCAGTGTTCGACATATCCTCCAGAATTCTTTCAATTCTGCATTCCAGGGTATCAGACACTTCTTTGACTACATAGTCCAACTCCCTGAGGGTACTATAAACATTCTCAATAACTAAACAAAGAAAACAAAATGAAAACAAATCATGCAAAATACAGACCTCTTAAATCTCATCTCCTCTTCCCTACCCCCCTCCACACACACACACCCCCCAGGTATTACAATAAAATGAGGATTTAACGGTGATTAAATATGCAATTAAGGTCTGAAATAGAAACATGATGGACTTTCTCTATTTTGGAGTCTTTAAATTAAACAGTTTTGTAATAAACAGTACACTAGCCTTCAAAATATCTCTTCTTTTTTGTATTAAAGAACATTGCAATGAAAAGGATCAACAAAATACAATGGAAAGTAGAAAGGATACAATTTTGGGCCAAAATTTATTTTGGTCCTCCTACATACATACACAGTGAAATCCAGTACTTTCATTACTGTAATTAATTTATAAATTCAATGGCTAAAATTCCCCCAGTCAAGATCGCATACTGGTTAAACCACTAGATGTCTTCTTTCATGCGTATAACCTAACTTACTCTGGAAAGAGATAAACCGAGTGCTTTAACAGATGTGTTTATTAAACTAGGTAAAAACAACTGTTTCTGAATAGACTGGATAAATTATTTCCTTGTCTTTCATACTTTTCATTGCAAAGAAGAAAGAAAGATGTCACCTGACACCCTTTCTCTTTGTATTTGTTATTACCAGACAGTAATATTTATTACTGAATCACCAATACTCTTTCTTAGGGTACATAGAAAGAAATCACTATGATATCTGAGACACAGAAGTGTAGCAGTGGTGTCCAGCTGCTGATGTTTTAAGTGGAAAACATAATTTGTTCCTATTAGGAATTTAATGATGGAGCTTGTCTTTTTTATTAATTAAAATGGACAAATAATCCAACCAATTCCGTAGTTGTTTTTTTAATACGTAAATTAGGTAGTCCTAAATAAATTTTTTAGCCTTGCCTCCTGAGTTTTAGTGTAGAAGGCAACCACGGGCCCCCATACTTCTACATATAAGATAGAAATAAGGCACTTAAGACACTAAGCTTGTGCATAGTGAATTCAACATATTGCTGGCAGGTCAGAGTTATTTTGTATACACTGAACTAATGTCTAATTTGTAAGTGTGCAACATGCATTCTGGGCACGTTAGACATTGCACATCTTCAAAAAGATATAACACATACACTCAAGAAAAGCATTCCTTTCTAGGGGTGATTCCATTTCAGCTGCAGCAGCAGGAAACAGGAAGCAGCCCAGATAATCTTGCTTGCATAACCTCTCTCTTGTCAAAAAAGGCCAGTTTCCACCAGAGCAAACGCTGATCCAAAGAACCATTAAAACCTGAATTACAGCTATTCAGATACTTAACACAGTGCAGACAGAACATAAACAAATAAATAAATAAATAATACTGGAAAGACCTTCCTTATGATGCATTACTAAACTATGCAAACCAAATACAAAATTTCATTTTAGAGCTATAAAACAAACATTAAAAACCATTTGCCATTAGTTTTTTGTGCTCTGGTCAGAAAAAAGTCAAGTAAAGCCAAAAGGTGACCAGCCCTGTCAGAGCCCCATGCACCAGTGCCACAAGGCAGAGTCAGAAATGAACGTCTGCACAAACCCATGTCCCATTTCATTTTCAGATTTAGGCTGCATCTGTTCCTGTTTCTTATGCTGCTTTTCATTTTGAAGAAGAAAAGCGAAAGGCTAACATCAGTCTACCTCAACTGAAAACTGATTTACAAGCATGTTTTCCCCTCATATAGATGGAGTGTTCTTCCTAAAACTGACAAGGAAATATCTGGCAGGTACCACGAAACATAATCAACAGTTCAGCACTTCTTTCTCGTACTACATACATTTATTAATGTTCAAAGACGACCATGACAGCTGCATCAGGCCTGGGGTAAGGGCATCCTCAACTTGTCCTATGAATGGTTTCATGAGTGGTTTCAGCATAACAGGTATCCCCTTCAGACGCTCTTTGTAATTGATCAACAGGTTCTGGAGTCTGCAAGACAGGAACAGGTTTAGAACGTGCTTAATACAGATATTTGAAACATACAGAAGTTTGGACATGTTTTCTGTTAAAAAGATTTGCAAGTTCTGACCCCATGTTAAAAATAAGAACTCTTCCAAGCTCTTCCTAGCTCACAGTAAGCCTCTTTCTCCCCACTAACAGCAGAACCAGACTGGGGAAATAAGTACCTCCAGCAAAGTGACTGTGATCAATTTAGAGGGACTTTCTTTCAAGGAAAATTAGTAACAACAAAAACCCCAGGAAACTGAAAACATGGTATTTTTGTTCCCTTCTTCCTATCTCACAAGACATGGCATGAAATGACATTGCTTATAAGAAAAGCAAGATCCAAACCACTTAGGACACCAAATACCAAAGAAAAAGAGGCCAAATTCTGAATCAAGATTTACCAATATAGTTCCATGAAAACGGAGCTACACAAAGAAGCTGCATAAACAAGAATTAGAAGTGAATGCAACTCAGAAGTCAAAGATACAAAATGGGTTCCTTACAAGAACTGCTGCAAAAAAAGTAATAACTCTGTTCTAAGCCAAATTAAAGCCGTGACTTGAAACATCATTGTTACAAACTGTATACTGCGATAACCCTTTTGCAATATACCCAGAACCATTTTTCCAGTGTTGCTTAAGCAAAAATCTACAGTCTCTGAATATTCCTTCTTTGCTTGGGGAGTCCGTCTGAAGTCTTTTTTTAGAGTAGAAAGTAAGTTTGGATTTTTTTTATTGCAAACATTTTCTGTACTTCTTTGTTTCTCTTGGATGGCAAAAGTTGGGTTTGTTCCTTTTTAGAGGACTGTAGCACATAGAGTTTGCCTTGCACATTAGAAATTTTAGGTTAGTTTGTCCTAAAACACTCCACAGGTAATTAATGAAAAATGTTGTATTAAAAAAGTGAAAGACTGAAAGTTTTAACAATAGAAAAAGGGAGGAAGTGTTGAATTCAAGTGTTTGTGCAAATCTTTGAACTCTGTCCCTTTTTGTCCAGTTCCATTTAAAAACCATGTAAAGAATGCTCCTCACAAAGGATGACTTTTTTAAGACCTAGCATCCTTGCTTAGAGTGTTAGAGAATTAATGATCAGCATCCCTAAGAACAAAAAGAACTCTTCTAGCACAGATTTGGACTGTTATAAGAAGGAGAAAAAAAATATTTAAAATGAACAAAAGTTGTTTCAGATATTCAACATGAGAGAGCATATTATAACTTAGGTTATGTATTATCTATACAAATGTTTGGGTTGTGCCTTAATCAAGTGGTAAATTCCAGCTTGTTTTTCTAACAGAAAGAAGCTTTTGATGTTAACTGTAATATTTTGGAGTAATCCTTAGCAGTACCTAAGTGCCCCACTTACAGAGCAGCTGTTGCAGTAACAAAGCAAAAGCATGTAGGCATTTTCTAGTAATGAGATATTTGTGGAGATAGGAACAACTGCATGTTACCAATATTACTATGGAAATGCAAGGGAACACTATTAAATGTCAACTAAACTTCATCAAATAGAAAAATATAATAAATCAAAAGCATATGCAACAGACTCAAAGCTAGGGATTCCCATTTGCCCATGAGAATCAAATCCAAAAAGTGTTCACTCACTCCATTTGATGTCTTTTAATCTGTTCTTCATCTGCACACAAGCCAAGGACAACATCTGGAACCTCAAAATGCATTTTTTTCAAGTATTTTGTTTCATAAAGTACTTCCAGGACCACCGGGTCCAAGTTTACAAGTAATTCCTTCATGTAGCAGTACAGGGGGAAAAAAAAGAAACAGAAAATAAGGCAGTAGTTTGGTGGTTACATGTAGTGTGATATAACTGGAACAGGTAACAAGATGCAGATGACCAGAGAAGATTTTTTAAAAGGATACCCGTGTTTCTACACAGATTTTCATCCTCCTCTACAAATATCTCAATTTTCTAAAGTATTAATCAAGCAATATCTTACACTGATTTCAATTTCGTGTGACTCCTTCACTGTGCCCTAACCACTTGGCTCCTGTGACTTCCTAAGTTTAATTCTAGTTCTGGGGCTGCACTCTGTGGAAACTAATTTGCCTTTTCATCTCAGTTTCTCCATTGGTAGACTAAGGAGAAATGTTGTGAAGGTTAATCTCTGTACACTTTTTGGGGCACTAAATGCTACTAAGATGCTAAATAAATTTGAAAACTAGGTTCTAATTGGCCATTGTGGAATAATTAGTTCAAAAAAGCACCACATTTTAACCATAATTTCTCTGCACTACAGCAGAAATTATAATCTGTGAATAAGAATGGTAAGATATTCTGTGTCAACAAGCAGTTTTGAAAGCAAAGTAATGAATGATTTGGAATATACTCAACACAGTGCTGTTGATCATTACAGAAAAGACCATGATCTAATTAAAAATTCCATCTTTGACTAAAATTTTGGCTAACATAGAAAATAAAACATGAAACAATATCTAAAAAGATGTAGATAAGTCAATAATAGATATGTATTTGCTGGCTACTGCCTCTTTTATTCCCCGAATGAGGCAGGAGCCTTATGAAGAAGAGACTTGATGAAGTCTGTACCATAAATATACACAAAAAGGAAAAAAAATATACCAGTTCAAGTAGTTCATGTTTTTAAGCCTATTAAGATTACTTTAATGCTGTGCTTGTCTATCCATGATATGATTAAAGTAGCATATGTAATATTAAACAATGCAACAGTAATACAAAGAATAAATCATATTTACCTTGGTTTCTGGGTGCCTGACAAGTAAGGAAGCACACAGAGCATTTCTAGCCTGGTCAGCAAACCTGCACCAGGCTCTATGATAAATAAGTTCAAATTCCAGAAGAACTGCAGCCATTTTATTATAGCTCTTAACAACCTTTTTCATTTCTAGTGTCTGCAATCAAAGCGGGGAAAAAAAAGCAAACACCATTTAAACAGTTTGATGAGTCTAACATAGTAGAAATGCCCTCCACTAGGCTTTTCCTCACCACCATTAGGAAAACAAAACAAATAGAAAGCTTTCAGTTATGCTATTTTAGAGATAAGGTAAGACACAGAAACATAGAAATATATTTAGGAATTCAATTATTAGAAAGTATTTAACTGCTCTAAACAACATAACTCTTCCTGATTTTTCCTCCCAGTCTTGCCCATAAAACCAAGTCTATACTAGGACCTATACAAGGCACCGATGTCCCACTGAGAAAGCTACAAAATTATATCCTTTCATGAAGTATGGCTAGTGTCTGAGGTTAAATATCTTAGTCCTCTTCATTACAGAGCATAGCAGACAGAAGGCTCTGTGCTTAGGTACACAGCCAACAGTGTTACTACCAGGATTAACATGACTCAAGCTCCAGAAGGGAGAAAAGCACCGGCCTAAGTCATCAGCTTCATGTCTCAAAGGAAGTAACTGTCCTGAGCTGCAGAATAATAACACTGAAAAAAGGAATTCAAATCCTGGAGTCAACACTACCCCTATCCTGTTGGATGAGGCTGAATACAAGTTGCTAGAAAAGTGAGCTTAGGAGTATAAAAATAAATCATGTGTATGTTAATAACATGCTTGAAAGCTTAGCATAAATCCTCCTCTGCTAATTTCCAACCTTCAAAAGAGTGGTTTTCTTTTTCAGGAATGTCATTGGATGTTCAATTTTTCTGTATAACTGCTGAGCCCACATAATCTTCCCTGTTACCTAAAACACAGAAGATATGAGGTTATATTTCTGTTAACTTAAAAACAGTCAAGAAGCAAAGTTCTTTTTCTCTCTCATTTATTTCGTTCTTACTGGTGGTATGTTACGTGGTATAGGTGGATTTTCTTTTTGCTTCTGGTAGAGTTTTTGAACAAACTCTAAGTCTTGGCTGTACTGCTGAAGGACCATGGTATACTTCTCATTAAGATCAATATGATTTTCTCCTACTTGTTCAAGCTTCATCAGAAGTCCCAGCATCTGTTCAGTCTAAAAAGGAGGATGGAGCATTTACTCCAGAAGAGGTTAATAGTTCAGAAAGTCATTGTTCATAAGCTGTTTTTTCTGATTTATAATATAAGCTATGTAAGTTTGAAAATTGTTTTCTAAGAAACACAGAAAAGTCCATCCAGACAAGTTAGTGAATTTTACTTCTGTATTTTTTCCCATTTAGAATATATTTACCATGGTATGAACCAAGAAACTGCTACCACTACATTATAGTGGAATATTTAATTTTTTTCTGACTCTCAAATCATCACTCTTTTTTTCTGCAGCTGTGGTAGAACAATTACACCTTTACTCATGCTTCATTAACATCTCATATCATGATCAGGGCCTGAACCAATGAACATCACTGACATTAAGGTAACAGATGGCAGAAATTATTTCATCATTCCTGCCAGTCCAACAGGAATAACTTAGAAATGCAATGGGAAGCATGGGGAACACCCTAGGATGAGGAAAGAAAATGAACTTCCAAAAAAACAGGGCTATAAAATTGGTAAGGGAAGATAGAACATAAAACTGGCACCAAGTAACAATAAACATTGTCTTCCAGCACTTCTGCAAGCGACTTTTAGCACACTTGTAATAGGCTTGATGTCCTCCTACATTATCTCAGGCAGCCACTAGCACAATACAGAACACTGTCAGTAATGAAGGAGTTCAGTAGGAGCTGTGGATACTCAGCCTTTCTGAGCACCAGAACAAGGGGGTTGCATTTGTAAAATTACTTACAGTTACAGTCTTCTCAAACCAGGAATCCACAAATTCTTGTATGGACTCATACAATGCTGCAATTTGGTTCTTAAATTCAAGATAATCTTTCTCAAACTAGAAAAGGGTAAAATAAAAAAAAAAAATCATCTAAAGTGGTGCTTCCATTTCATACCAAATTCTTTCCCTGAAGTTTTTCAGGAATTTGCTTTATCTGCACAGTACATGTGTTCAGCACCAAATTAAAGAGAACAGGGACACCATCAGTAACAAAGGCATTTACATTCTAAGCAAAGCGAACAAAAAATAAGAAGTGTTAAGTTATATGATTAAAGCCTCATCTTCATGAACACAAAGCAGCACAGAGGAACAAGGACAGGCAGAGGAAATCTAACAACCTAATCAGAGAGAACAGAGCACACTGACCAGCTTCTCCCAGCACTGCCACAGAAGAGCCCTCAGCTCACTGTTCGGGTATGAAACCCATCAAGATGAGCAAACTGGCAGGTTCTCTAGAGCACCTTATTACTGACTAAGGGAGGTTATTGCCTAGGAGATAAGGGACTCATATTACAGTTTACCAGGGAAAAGCATTTTGGGACTACACAAAATGTATTATGGGAGTTAGGGAAGAAGCAAAGGCAGAGATCAATGTGGTTTGTGGGAGGACCAAGTGTGGAAAACAGAGTCATGATGGGATAAAAGGAGTCAGTCACATGTGAACAGGTTGATGGTCAGTACACTTGTCTGGCTGTGCCCTGCACCTGATGAGAATAGCTTGTCTTGTCTTCTTACTTATTTCCATTTCTAACCATTTTCATGCATGAGAGAGTTCTCTCTTCTGTGTACGAGTGTGCATGGGAGTCTATGTACCAGCAACAGGAGTGGAAGGGGCTTAGAGGCAGCTTATAAGAAAGATGAAGAGAGACTTTTACCAAGGCCTGTGGTGATAAGACAAGAGGTAATGGTTTTAAATCTACCCCAAAGAGGGTTGTACTTCTGGATATAAGGAAGACGTTTGTTACACTGAGGGTAGTGACACTGGGAAAGGTTGCCCAAAGAAGTTGTGGATGCCCCATCCCTGGAAGTGTTCAAGGTCAGGTTGTATGCAACTCTGTCCAATCTAATCTAGTTGAAGATGCCCCTGCCCATGGCAGGGGGGTTGGATTAGATAATATTTAAAGGCCCCTTCCAACCCAAACCATTTTATGATTCTATGGAGACCATGGGTCACTGGGGCCTGTGCCCCTGTAGAGTCAGCAACTGGAGAGGCTGGAGCGTATTGAGGTCTAAGCATCAGCAACCAGGGTAGGAGCTATGGATCATAGCAACCAGAAACACTGGAGCATTTACATACTGTGTGGGTGGGTATGTACCAAACCAGACCAGGCAGCAAATAGGACAGAGATTTGGGAACCAAGTGTTGGAGCGGCCATAATTCTGGGCTGGATATTAAAGAGACCAGAGTGGTCTAAGAGTTGGCTACCAGGGAGACCAGGAGGCTCAAGCGAGCTACAAGAGAGACAGCAGGGTCTGAAGATCAGCCACTGATAAGGTTATAAGCCTGGACCAGCTACAAGAAAGAACTTTGCATATGTGAGTCTCTGAGTGTCAGCAACTGGGACAACAAGGGGATTCAGGGGTCAGGTAGAGAGTAGACTGATTGCCTAAGACCAGTTAGTTACTGGGGGGACCCATAGCACATGTGTCTGTGCATGTGTGTGTGTATAGGTCTGAGTACCAGCAACTGGAGTGGGGCTGTGGGCCTTGAGAGCATTTGTAAATCCAGAAACTGTGGAGACCTGGGTATCCAGGGGCCAGTTGGTGGATAGACTGTGTAAGAGAAGTTACTGGAGGGATCCATGGCTTCACCAAAGGCAAGTCGTGTCTGACCAACCTCATGTTCTTCTATGATGAAGTGACCATATCAGTGGACAAGGGAAGAGCTACGGATGTCATCTATCTGGACTTCCGTAAGGCCTTTGTCCCCCACAACATCCTTCTCTCTAAATTGGAAAGATATGGATTTGAGGGGTGGACTGTTTGGTGGATGAGGAATTGGTTGGATGGTCACATCCAGAGGGTAGTGCTCAATGGCTCAATGTCCAGATAGAGATCGGTGACAAGTGGTATCCTTCAGGGGTCTGTACTGGGACCAGTACTCTTTAATATCTTCACCAATGACATAGACAGTGGGATCAACTGCACTCTCAGCAAGGTTGCAGGTGACACCAAACTGAGTGGTGTGGTTGATATGCCTGAGGGACAGGATGCCATCCAGAGGGACCTGGACAAGCTCAAGGAATGGGTCCGTGTGAACCTCATGAGGTTCAACAAGGCCAAATGCAGGGTCCTGCACCTGGGTTGGGGAAACCCCTGATATCAGTACAGGCTGGGGGATGAAAGGATTGAGACCAGCCCTGCCAAGAAGAACTTGGGGGTACTGGTGGATGAAAAGCTGGACATGAGCCGGCAATGTGCGCTTGCAGCGCTGAAGGCCAACAGTAGCACAGGCTGCAACCAAAGAAGTGTGGCCAGCAGACAAAGGGAGGGGATTCTGCCCCTCTACTCTGCTCTGGTGAGACCCCACCTGGAGTGCTGCATCCACCTCTGGAGCCCACAGGAGCACAGGAAAGACATGGACCTGTTGGGGCCGGTACAGAGGAGGGCCACAAAAATGATCTGAGGGATGGAACATGTCTCCTATGAGGACAGGCTGAGAGAGTTGGGGTTGTTCAGACTGGAGAAGAGAAGGCTCCAGGGAGACCTGATTGCAGCCTTCCAGTACTTAAAGGGGGCTTCTAAGAAAGATGCGGAGAGACCGTTTAGCAGGGCCTGTAGCAACAGGATAGGGGGTAATGGTTTTAACTTGAAAGAGCATAGATTTAGACTTGATATAAGGAAGACATTTTGCACAATGATGGTGGTGAAACAGTGGCACACGTTGCCCAGAGAGGTGGCAGATGCCCCATGCCTGGAAACATTCCAGGTCAGGTTGGACGGGGCTCTGAGCAACCTGATCTGGTTGAAGATGTCGCTGCTCATTGCAGGGGGGTTGGACTAGATGACCTTTCAAAGTCCTTTTCAACCCAAACTATTCTATGATTCTAGAATAACAGGCTTTCCTCCCGCTCAGCCAGAGTGTTACGGGATGAAGCCATTAATACTGTTTATAATTGTGTGATTGCTGTTTTTTCAGTTTGTGTTGAGCTGTGCGGCCAGACCCGTGTATAAATGCACTGTGTGTATGTGTGCATGCATGCCTATTGGGAATTACACACTCACCCTCACAGCTCAGTGGACCTGGGGATATGGAACTGTGACAGCCTCACCCCTATTGGGCTACCAAACTTGGCAGCTCCTAATTAGGAAGAGGGTATTTATCTGTAATAATTTGGGTATTTATCGGTAATAATTTTTCTTAAAAGTCCAAAAAGCTGAGGACCTACAAAAAGACTTCAGTGCAAACTTCCTGTTAAAGAAAGTACTCCATGAGCTTGGGAAAATAGTGCAGAACGTATATTGCTCTAAGCATTTAGGTGTAGAAAAGCCATGCAATTTTTAAACACCTTCAAATTCCAGTTACCAGTACCTTGTTCTCTTTCGGAAAAGAACCACACAGGAAGTATTACAGAAATGTAAGCCATCAGCTAGTTAGAAGAAAGCCAAAGGTACTCTAGACTTAAATGTTTAAAGGAAAGTTACTAACAGTTGCAAGCTACAGTTCAAGAAGGCAGGAGAGTAAGTCAACATTTCTAGCACTTCCATTGTGAGTCTATCAATCCTGCAAAGCAAGCAGGCCACAGCTCAAAAAAAGCAGCTCAATTCCAGCATGTGCAGGATTTATTAAAACATGAGTCTGAAGCATTTGAAAACTTCACCCTACTCAGCACTGGGAGTGGTATCACTCACTTCTCCCTCTAAAATGTTCATCTAAGTGCCTTTGCTACCTTTACTATAATACTGCCTTTACTATTCCACTAAGTTTTTTCAGTAACACTGTGTAACTCTTGCAACTAGATAAACTGTAGTTAATGCATTGACATGCCTGAATTAGTTTTCAGTCTGCAGTTCAAAATATATGCTTCTCAAAACCAACAAGTTTAGGAAAAGTTGTTTCTAGCATTAAAACACAAAACTTAGCTTCTCAAAAATTAACAAAAACATTTGAAATAAAAGCCAAATTTACCCAAACACTTTCAAATTGTATTAAAAGGTGTGAAAGTATTATTACTACAGCAAAATACTATATGCAGAGTTATAATATTTAATCTTCTCTGCATAACTCCAATGAAAAGCATAGAATTAAGAGAGTGATTGTCAGAAAAGTGCTGAATGTATATACCTCTTTTTTTCTGTGATCCAGAACATCATACTGTTTGGACTTGGTGTTTGTAGCAATGCTCTGGTAATGAGTACTGATCTCTTCAATGCCTTCTATTTTTATACGCTGGAGCTCTAAAAGGCTTTCCATAACATTGCTCATGTCTGAAATCTTCTCCAAACGTTTACAGAATGTATCAAATTTTCCAAATATATAGTTTTCACTAGCAGTAAAAAAAGCGAGATTGTTATGAAAATCTATTTGTAACAGCTTTAACCACATATATTTAACACATTTATATTATTACAGAACTGCTACCAAGTTTTGCATAAAAAAATCTATGCTGTAATAATTACAAATCAAGTAAAAACCATTTCAAAGTAACGGATATAAACCAGAAAATGCTTAATCCTTATATATTAAGAATTATATTAAAAGCCTTTACCACATTTTACATGAGTTACTCTTTTAAATAAGACATTTGCAGGAGATCAAAATGGGAATGTACAATACTAAGAAATGCTCCATATTTTACGTGCCAATACAGGTAAAACTCCCCTTGGCACTGTGATAGACAACCCATCCCAAAGCTGATTAAATTCCTTTGAAGTCTTTTTCGTGACTCTTATAGTCATGACTCAAATTTATTGGGATTACAGACCATACACAAACATATATATTAAATTAAAACATGCATAAATTCCCCTGAAGTCCCCTTGGACATCTGCTATATCAACAAGTGACTCGAAAAAACTTGTCACTGGTTTATTACTGAATAAAAACCCCAACATCTGCAAGGTCATACTCTGATTATAATAAATACTACATTTTAATTGAGTATTTAGCTTTTCTGCTAGCCAGCAGATATAATAACATCTCATTTATAAATTGTATAAATGAATATGTTTCAATATTAGAGGGAATTATTTACCTGAAATCAAATTGTCTGTCACTTGGATTCTCCTTCAGCACCTCCCTAATTTGCTGAAAGGATGTTTGGTACAGTTCTTTGAGGGAAATGCATTGTTGTATCCTCTTTAGCAATTCTTGCCTGAGGAAAAAAGCACAGAAGACAGAAAATAATCCTAAGAAGGTCTTCAAAAGAGTATGAATAAAAATAGAACACTTCAGACAGATATGGAGCTTTGCAAAATAAGAACACAAAATTATACACTACCTGAAACACATTAAAAATATGTGGATTACATTAAAAGGTTTTGTTTCAAATTTGTTATCTAGATTGCGTATTTTTAAGTTCAGGTTTTATTGTCATCAACCCAAAACTCCCACAGCATAGCCCAGAAAGGACTTACATGAGGTAAACCCTGGCTAGTGAGTGCCTGCAGTTTGGCCATTTCTCACCTTCTGTAACCTGGGTATTGCTGATGGGGTTTTCTTAATTTGTTTCTTTTTTTTTTCTAAGCAGACAAGACTGGAGAGGTATTTTTCCGGACTACAGTAAGCATGAGAAAAGTCTTGTTCTTTACAAAGACACACTCAGAAAATCTTGGTTCCTAAGGCCACAGATAGCTACAGCTTATAACATATAAGCTTATATATACCACTTATACACAGCTGTTCATTAACCCTGAGGTGCTACTATACATGAGATACACAGATGAGGCATGGAAATTACACATAAGCCATTTACCCAAAACTTTTGCTCCACTTTGGCTTTGTCTTTCATCTTCAAAACATCATTGGGAATTAAAATGATAGTGAAAGATTATAGCTCGAAACCACTAACTGGGACAGAAAGAAACTTTTGCAGGGACAGCAGCAGCAAATAAGTAAATGGGAAGAATGTTTCAAAACTAAATTCAGATAGAATAAACAAAAAAATGTACTCTATTTTTATTCACATTAATTCTTTAAAATAAACATAGCCAGTATGTAATTGATTACAGGTAATTTCTGAAAACTTCCCTTTATCTACACAAAAGTACAAGAGAAATCCAAATTATTTGTTAGATTTATGTCTCCTAGCCTGTTACCTCAGTGTTACTTTTGACTCGGGTAGAATTTAAGCACAAACATTCTGACTGTCTATGTCTTCATGAAGCTTGTAACACCTTTTCCTTGTCACCTCAGTGATCAAAATCTTGCTACATTTATACTCTTTCAAGACACTGTTCCAATCATTACTTTTCCAGTTGATAACTTTAGATGTCATGCTCATCTTAATCCCGCTCTGTGGTTTCTCCTTTCTCTTTTGCGTGAAAATAATTGTGTTCTTATAGCACATGTTCTTCCTAGGCTGTCTCCACTTAACTTCTCATCTTTCAGATACACTTGTTCTGCCAGTGATGTCAGCATTCACCACCCTCTTAAGTTTCACACAAACACTTCTGTGTTTCCACTTATGCTGTATGTGGCACTTGGGAGCAGCTCCTTACAAGTAGCCATAGGGCAGCTAATATGTCTCATCATCAAAATGTCTCCTTTAGTTCTGTGGCAGTGATGCCTACAAAACATCCACAGGCATCACAAGGTTTGCTGAAAACGCTGTCATTCCAGTTGTCCAACACTGCAGGATTGCTGGGTTTTCTCCATTCCTCTTTCCTCCCCCATCTCACCATTCAATTCTTATGTTTCAGACTGCAAGCTCTTCTTACGTTTTACACAGCAGGCTCCTTAGAGCTGAGGCAAACTTTTTGTTCATTTTTTGTATAGTACCTAATATTTACTGAAAACCAGGGACTCTCGCTATACTAAAAGCTGTAACAAGACCAATAGAAAGGAAGAACAACTAGTCTTAGGCATGTCTAACTAGCAAACTTACAGTAAATCTAAGCTTTTTAAATTTAAGGTGCCTCATTGGCACCATTAACACTCCTCATGTATTTGCTCATACAGCATTCTCCACAGAATACTCAGAAAATACAAGTCTGAGTTCCATCCTATCAGAGATGTACTCCAAACAGAGTACAATCAAGTTGTGATTCTGGTTCCGGTATATATTGTCCCCTTCCTCCAAGTGACCTTCTTGTCCACTAACAGCAATATAGAAATCTTAGATGGAACTTTGCCAGTCTCTCCTTGGAGTTCCTTTATGAAGAACCTTAGATCCCAGTTCTAATCGCTCAAGTGTGTTTTGGTCTAAAAAAAGCCATGGGGACAAAATGCCGAGTGTTGTAGACTGATATACATTACATGCCTTTCAATAACATTTTTTTCCACAACACATAGTAAATTTGGTTTTGCAGAGTACTTAATTCTACACAAAATGAGTACTCACAAGCTTAAAATTAACATGGAAACCAGCGCCTGGTAGGAGGACGAGGGGCTACTTAAATTTACCTTTTAGGAATCTTGATGACTAATCTATAATTTTACTTCTAGTGTTTATAAAACAAGATTAAATTATAAAAATTCTATTACCTGTCTAGATCCCAGATTTTTGAAACACCCTCACATAGATACATCTTGCATGTGTTAATCATTTGATTAGTGATTTTTAGAAGAAGAGATGTCATGCGCTCCGATGTGTTGTAGTATAGTGATGTACAGTAGATCATGCAGACAGTATTCATTAAACTGGGTACGTGTTCCATCATTGTTACCTACAAAAGAAAAAATGGGAAAGTCATCAATTCGAATTTCCTAAAACTTAACACAACGGAAAATGTGACAGCTCTGGGAATACATTTATCAGTGGATAAACACCTTTTTGATTGTAGCACATTGTTCTTGTAGACATCTCATTATGAACTGGACCATCCAATTCATTTGCGGGGACCTAACACACTATGACCAAAAGAAAAAAAAATGGGGAATGGGTAATGAATAAATGAACAGGTCTTCTTCCAAAGTGGGATCTTCCAGAGGAAAAACAGAGACTGTACTACAGTATACACAGGTGCTGTAGTCTGCTTTGCAAAGGAATATGCTACCTGAGGAAAAGAAATCACACATGGCTACAAAAGCATTGACCTGCTGTAGGAAGGACAAGAAAAAGAAAGTTGGCCTTTGCTCATTTTGCCTAGATGTGTACGGAAGAGAAACCCAGAAGGGGGAGTCAAGGCAATAACAATCTCTCTCTTACTGAGGATGCTGAACTATAGAGTTTTCTGTCCCACAGAAAGATTTCACAAAAATACATGAAAGACAGATATACTGAGAACCAGTAATAACAAGAGTCAGTTACTGGTCTAGTAAAGGATATAAAAAGTATGGTGTCTAAAAGTCAAGCACACTATGGCAGAACGCTGAATATTTGCAGAAGAAAAGCATTGTAAAATAGCACAATGGATTCAAACAGAGTTTCACCTTTGAAAACAATATTTACAAAATTTGTAAGCAGTTGAATTATGGGTAAGTCTTCTGAACCATGTATGCTTAGACAGTTTTGCCTGGTGGCTGTATATTCAAGATTCATTCACTTAAAAAAAAATAAATCCGAGACCCACACCATTATGAAAATAAATATTATAATTTGAACCAGAATGAAAGTAAATACATGTCACTTGCAAAAGAAACAGCTTTAACCTGTAAAATAAGTGGAAGCTGCCCAATTTCAGCTCAGCTGAAGGTTTAAGATTATTTTATGATATTTGCACCAAAACAATCATGAGTAACTGCTGACTGAAGCGTGGAGACAGGAAGAGGTACCATATGTAAGGCCCAACCTCACAAAGACAATTCAGCTTGATTTTGGAAAAATATACTTTTTTGCTTATTTTTCTCATGTCCTTCAATTATCTCCTGGAATGACAACTGCCCCCTACACAAAAAGTAGTATTATCTCTGGCTTATTCAAAATCTGTAAGCTCAGTTCACTAACGTCGAAGGAGTCAAGCTGTCCACTAATCATTAAGCATAGGAGTTAAATACTGAAAGGAGAAATATCTTTCTTTCAGCAGCAAAAGCCTTTCCTTTCTTTTCTGAATTTCACATTAAGTGCCTTTAGAGTACTACTTACAGGTGAAGCTTTGGCAAGTGGACCAAAAAATTTATCCAATGCATATAAATATCTCACATTGTCTTTAGCTTCATTGGCAGCAATTGTTATACTACCATCCTGAAAGGGAGGAAAAAAAAAGAAATAGAATTAATAGTGCTAAAACTTACTGAACAGGTTCTTGCTCTTTTAAAGTGCATGCTACCACCAGACTATGATTCCATCTTGCAGGTATTTTCTCACAGAAGTTCTCTCAAATAAGTCATTTCTTCTTTACGTAAGAAATAACTGCTTTTACATGCAAAAATTGGTAAGATCTACCTGGCAATCAGCAACATTTTGGATGCGATTTAGACGAACTCCTTACTAACTTAGACTCACAAAGTTTCTCCTTACTGATAGAAGTACAACAGCATGGCTTTTATAATCCGACTTACATTTTTTAGCGTGGATTTTAGCATACTACCTATTCTACAGAACTTAGACAAGATCCCTGAAACGGACCAGGATGCTTCCCATCATTTTTTTAATAAACACTTATTAGGGCAAATAAGTTCACAACTAATGCCTGTGTATCCTTCTGTTCACAACAGATGGAACTATCCAGTAATTAGGAGGCAATTCTGTAGGAAGAAAGAAATTTAGTTCAATGTCCTTGGCTTGTACTGGCTCTGCACAGACACTGTCATCCAAATTCCATTTATCATAGAAGTCTGCAAATATGTTAAGCACAAAATAAAAAACTCAGTAAGGTGATACTGTTTTCCTGGTCTAGTTTCAAGAGTAGAACACCTTAAGTGCTAGAAGATCTACCTTCTGGTGTTTTTGGGGGTTCTGATTGGCTGTATGTGGTCTACAGCTTATTTTCTGGCTTGCCTACAATTTTGATTGACAAGTTTACATTACAGATATATACTTATCTGAAGTAGCAAATATGCTACACAAAGCCAGCTGTTAATAATTCTAAGAGCGGTATGATGAACTTTCAGACATCTCTACAGATGGCCTGCACAGGGTACAGTAGGCCGGCATGGGGTACAGCTGGAAAGACACAGAAAAAGCTCGTACTGCTGCATTGCTTTACTTTTGTGCAATCATTCCACCCACTATGTTAATGAAAGACACATTACAGAAGCATCGACTCTTTTCAAATCATCTGTTTCACTTAAAAATCATTGGTGTTATGTGTTTCAACAAACAGATAATAAACCACAGCACAAAAACAGCATAAACACTCAAAGCTATTTGTAGCATTGTGTGTTCAGTTCTGTGTGTATTACAAATACAGTACTGTACTCATTTAAAATTTGTATTAAAATATACTAATTACCAGCTCTTTCCACTGCTTTAATGTCTTTGATCTTGCTGCCTGAAGAATACTTATAATTTTCTTTACTCTTGAACTCTTGATCTCATCTAAAAGGCTTTGAAGAAAGAAGCACATGTAATACTCTCTTTGGAATGAAAGTTTACATTTATTTTTAAAAAGCTTTTTTTTCGACTCCATGAGAAATAATGCAGGGATTTAACCTGTTAAATGATGACATTCTTGTCTTCCAGTGTTCCAGCTCTGCAGATGGACCAATGTCATCAGCTTCTCTTCTCATTTGCTCACTCTCCACTAAAACTTGTCTGATCTGTTTGATCCAAATCATGACCACTTCTTCAAGTCTCCCAGTGACTTCTGTGTTACTGCCTTCAGAATGATAGAATGGGACAGTCTCATAAGTACCAAGATATAAATACAGATTTTTATCTACAGAAGTGAAATGTCCTTGACAAACATAAATTGAGACTCTGTGTAAACTGAGTATGTTCACATCACTGACCAACAACAGGAAAAGATTAAAACAGTAACAAAAAGATGCACACACATACAACTCGTATCTACCTACTTTGTTAATATTGCATATCGTTTACAATGGAAACAGTTAAAAATACAGTGAGTTCATAAGGGAAAAAAAAATACAGCAATGCAGTTTTGGAAGAATCATGTTTTCAGAGCTCCAAGAAATGCATTAACTATTATGCGTTTATTTTTCTGCTTGTATTCCATAAGTAAAGGCTTACTTCTCCACATTTCTCTCTTTCTGCCATTGCAGCCTATTCCACATAAAAAGCATCATGTAACGGACACCATTACTAACAGCCACAAACCCTCCCATCATTTATAAATCAGCACATCTTTCAGATTGCCCTAGCAGCTGAAAGAGTCCAGTTCACTTGGTGCATTATATTTAGGACTTGTAGAGCTTGTACTACTAAATGTATCTAAAGAACTTTAATATCTTCATCAATTACATAGACAGAGTGCACGCTCAGTAAATTTGCAGGTGACACCAAGCTGAGTGGTGTGGTTGATACGCCTGAGGGACAGGATGCCATCCAGAGGGACCTGGACAAGCTCAAGGAATGGGTCCGTGTGAACCTCATGAGGTTCAACAAGGCCAAATGCAGGGTCCTGCACCTGGGTTGGGGAAACCCCTGATATCAGTACAGGCTGGGGGATGAAAGGATTGAGAGCAGCCCTGCCAAGAAGAACTTGGGGGTACTGGTGGATGAAAAGCTGGACATGAGCCGGCAATGTGCGCTCGCAGCGCAGAAGGCCAACAGTAGCACGGGCTGCAACCAAAGAAGTGTGGCCAGCAGACAAAGGGAGGGGATTCTGCCCCTCTACTCTGCTCTGGTGAGACCCCACCTGGAGTGCTGCATCCACCTCTGGAGCCCTCAGCACAGGAAAGACATGGACCTGTTGGAGCCGGTACAGAGGAGGGCCACAAAAATGATCTGAGGGATGGAACACGTCTCCTATGAGGACAGGCTGAGAGAGTTGGGGTTGTTCAGACTGGAGAAGAGAAGGCTCCGGGGAGACCTGATTGCAGCCTTCCAGTACTTAAAGGGGGCTTCTAAGAAAGATGGGGAGAGACCGTTTAGCAGGGCCTGTAGCAACACAGAATCACAGAATCACAAGGTTGGAAAGGACCTTCAAGATCATCAAGTCCAACCATTAATCCAGCGCCACCATGTCCCCTAAACCATGTCTTGAAGTGCCACATCCACATGTTTTTTGAACACTTCCAGAGATGGCGACTCCACCACCTCCCTAGGCAGCCTGTTCCAATGCCTGACCACTCTCTTGGTGAAGAAATTTTTCCTAATATCTAGTCTAAACCTCCCCTGGCGCAACTTGAGGCCATTTCCTCTTGTCCTATCACTAGTTACTTGGGAGAAGAGGCCAACATCCTCGTCGCCACAACCCCCTTTCAGGTAGTTGTAGAGAGCGACAGGGGGTAATGGTTTTAACCTGAAAGAGCATAGATTTAGACTTGATATAAGGAAGACATTTTGCACAATGATGGTGCTGAAACAGTGGCACACGTTGCCCAGAGAGGTGGCAGATGCCCCATGCCTGGAAACATTCCAGGTCAGGTTGGACGGGGCTCTGAGCAACCTGATC
>NW_010565737.1:57680-58919 GCF_000687285.1 Phaethon lepturus
CCGGTTGAAGATGTCACGGCTCATTGCAGGGGGGTTGGACTAGATGACCTTTCAAGGTCCTTTTCAACCCAAAGATTCTATGGTTCTATTCTGTGGAGGTTGTCCTCCCACAGGCTCATGTAGGGTTGAGAAGGATTGCAAAACTATTGACTAGTTTGGCATTATTTCACTCTGAAAACCCATGTGGTGATAAGAAATGGTGGAAAGCTATTGTTCAAAGAGACATAACCACTCTTTTTCTTACATATATATATATATGTATATATAAAAAATTTTATAAATACATCTTGTTTTGACTCACGGCCCTCAGAACCAGACTTAATATTGGACAGGATTTCCCCAGCGTCAAAGACAGTGAAGAGTATACTCTATACACACTAGTATATGACTTCACGCTGCAATGACTTGGGAAGCAAACTAGGAAGAACATAGGCCACTGCATATGTGATATGTCAAGTAACTACCTAGTCCTTTAAGATCTATGAATTAAAGGTTGGGCAAATGATTGGTGATTTTATGATTACACAGTCAGAAACCTGGTGAAAGTAAGCAGAAAAACATATATAGCTCAGGGAAGATGAATTAATGATTCAAGGTAAATTTTTACTAATGACATAAAATTTCTTTTATAAACAGCATCATTGTGTTTGCTTTGCTGTAGGAATTACTCACCTGCAGTTATGTAGTCGGATGGGTTCTGTAAGTTGCTGACATAAATATCAATATCCACTTTTGTGAGCTGAATTTTATTTTCTATATTCTGTCTTGATGATGACAAAGTACCCACAAATTTATCCACTGAATACAGAAAGTTTTGTATCTGGCTGTTCTTCAAGCCTTCTTTCACAGCTCCCCAGTTCTGATTATTTCATGATTTATGAAGAAAAAAGAAAATGAAAACACTTTCTTTTGTTTTTTGAACACATAAGTTATTTTATTTTTCATTAGAAAGGTATTTCTTATTTACAACACTATATAAAGGTTAGAATAAAATCATGGACTGATCCTTTGTGCTGCCAGAAGAACTTGGCACTTCTTTCAACCCAGGCTTAATCTAGTTTTAACTAAATCGTCATAGTTTTGCCTTAGTATGGCTGCTATGCTGTGTTCTCCTTTGTCATGATCATTACAGCTGGTGCTACTGCTTGAAAATAGTAACTATATGAATTTCAAACGCATATACAAACTGCATGACTCTCATAAAGGCCTATATTACAGAATCACAGAATCACTAAGGTT
>NW_010565738.1:0-1772 GCF_000687285.1 Phaethon lepturus
CGCGCCGCGTCCCGTCTGCCGCTCGGGCAACGCGGCTGCTGCCCTGACCGGCCCCAGCCGCCCACAGGCTGCCACGCTGAGACTCGGATACCACCCGTAAAGCGCAAACAACAAGGGATGCTGTGGTTTTAGCAACAATACAAGACCTGAAAACTGCCACCTCAGCCACTAGCCATCGCTCACCTTGCCCGTGTTCGCTCCAGCGCAGATATCCCGCGTCGCTCGTTGCTCCGTACCTTCAAAATAAAAACCCAAAACCCGTACGCTAGTCATATGGTCACAAGTCGCATCGTCCCTCTGACACCGTACTCGCCTTCCTACAGCTGATACAGAGACGTAACCATCTGCTTTTAAACACTTAGATGCTGACATTTGCCAAGGACTGACTTGCTAAACAAAGGAAGCGATGACAGGAACCGCAATGTTAGTCTTATCACAGAGCCGGCTAGAACGCCTTAACAACGGTCGAAACCATCGAGTGAGAAGAGAGCACGTGCCAAAGACTGAAGTTCCTCTCAAAGACAAAAGAGGAAGATAAGACCCCTGGAGAGGCAAACGACCAGCAGAGACAGGCCATTGATAACATAAACTGCTGACGCAAACCTTTGGAACGACTCCGCCTCACTTCACGCGTACGTTTTCTATTGCGTAGTCACATGCATATGTGTGCTTTAGTGTAACAAATACGTGCCTGCTCGCCGAAACGGCGCGCAAGTTAGGAGGAGCGATCCCCCTCGCAGCCGGCGCCGTACCAAACGTACCTGCTTTATAACTCTTTTGGGTTGCGAAGGTTGCTTCCGCACGTCAGCTCGTCCCTCTGCACCTGCAAAAACAACGTCAAACAAGTCACCCAGATGCTGATCAACAGTTTACCAAATCCAGAGGTCCTCTTTCCTATGATGGCCTGCCATTAAAAACCCACCGACATTAAGTGTACGTGCACAAGCCTTAACGCCTTTCAGATCCAGCCTGTTCGACGACCACCCGATCGGCCTCTCCCACGCAGTCCGGTCATCCCCGCGGCATCCCCGCCCGCCTTGCTCCGAGGTGGACTGCACGGTCTCTAAACGTCTCCGCCTCTAAGTCCAGGCATATCAACATTAACTAGGGACTCTAATTGTTATTCTTCCCCTGATTAATACCGCTACGCCCCTGGGCAGAGCAGCTCCAACCCAGACACTCGTGCGGGCTGACACTGCACACAAGACAAGTGACTTGACCCAGAGACAAAAAGACGACTCTCGGCAAGAAGGATTACTCCCAGCGGGAAAACGCCTTTCGGTGAGAAGACCTAGGCAGCTGCGAGGAAGAATCTACGGCTGCCCCAGAAGTCAAACTCCATAGCCCGTGGCAAAAAGATACGGCCACCACCGCGACGATGGGTGCGCGAGAAGCCGGGCTCTAAGACCTAAGACCAAAAGGATGCAGAGAAGAAGTAGTCCCAGAAAAGGGCTCCACGAAAACGGACCGCTCAACAGTGGAAATGCCGACACGTCCTGGATTGCTGCCGTGAGAGAAGACCGTCCATAGCCTTCCCAGACACGAGACGTGCGCTGGGCGTCTATCGCAAGGAAGGAAGCGCTCGGTCAGCATTCCGCCGATGAGTTGAGGCACACGAGACCCTCCGTATGGCTACCAGCGTGCCCACCTAGCACAAAAAAAACAACGGGGACATCAAGACCCGATTAACGTGCGGTATCGCACATGGAGAACAGATGACACGAACTGCCTCCTTACCTACGAAGCCCCTTAGGGAATTACGGCGGCAGCCG
>NW_010565739.1:0-13358 GCF_000687285.1 Phaethon lepturus
GCTGCATGCGGAGCCAATGATTTCAGTGACAACCAAGATGTCTTTCCTGAGCTATAACTGCCAGCTCTACATTTAACACCATGCAGCAGGCCTGTGTAGAGTACTTTATTTCCAGATATACTCTTTCATATTTATCTGCATTGGTACTCCTTTGCCACCTTGTTACCTACACATTTAGTTTTGTGCGGTCCTTCTGAAGCTCCTTGCCTGGTGTTTGGCTGTCCAAGAGAGCTTAGTGCCAGCTGCAGCCTTGGAGACTGCACTGCAAACTCCCACCGACACATCGTTGATGAAGGTGGCAATTAAAACTGGTTTTAGCACTGATCCCAAGGGAACGAGCTACTGACTCATCTGCATCCAGAAAGTCACCTTTAAGGACAGCTACTTGCTTTCCATCCTTTTACTAGGTTTCATTCCATAAATGACCCTTTCCTACAAACACATGGCAACTTAGTTTCCATAATAACCTCTGGTTTGGAGCCTTAAAGACAGCTTTTGGAAACTCCACATTATGTCCTCAGAGAAATCTTTTATCCATGTGGTTATTGAGATAATCACTGACACCCTCTAAAGCTTGATCAGGCTACTGAGACAGGACTTCCTTTTGAAGAAGCCATGCACTTTTCCTAAAAGAGCACATTCTCAATGGGTTTACTCTTTTTGTATAGAACATGCTATGTGATCTGACTTAACAGTCTGTAGTTATTCCCAAAGACTTTCAAACCAGACTGTTGCATTAAACAAGGATGCCTAATCTCTGTAAAGCTTATTCTCTCTGCTTTATTCATATCAGGGAGATGGGTAAATGCTGCAAGTTTCCATAAACTGTGGCTTTTGCTGAAAATTATTTTTATATGCTAAGTAAATAAGACAAAGGGAGGCCAGCTCCAACAACAAAGTTTCCTACCTAATACAGTCCTCAGATTACTATCCATCATTAATTTTTCAGGTGGGCAGTGATGACGTTGCAACAGGAAGTCCGAGAGTAATAGAGACTTCATGGCCTTGGGATGACTGGTTAAGGAATCAGGAGCACAAGTACTGTTCTCCTCTATCCTTCCACTTGCAGGGAATGATGAGGGAAGAAACAGGATGAACCAACAGATCAATACCTGGCTCTGAGCCTGGTGTTACCGGTAGAATTTTGGGGTTTTTGATAACAGGTCAGTTTACATGACACCAGGCCTGCTGGCAACAGATGGGATACACCTGTCTCAAAGGGGGAAAAGGATCTGTGCACAGGAGTTAGCAGAGTTCATTAAAAGAGCTTTAAACTAGAAGGGGGAAAGGGATAAAACCAGGCTTGCTAGAGATAAGCCTGGGGGCAGCAAGCCAATGATTGAGGGATCGTGTCCTAGCAAGGTTCCTCGGTCTGCCATCTCAGTGGAGGTAGGGGTTGGAGATCCATGCGGCAGCAAAGACACAAGTGTTATCGATGTGTTAGAAACCATGGGAGCACTTGAGAATGGTCACATAGGAATTAGTGCTTCTCCTTGCAAAAAGGTGGCAGGATAAATAGCCCAACTGAAGTGCATCTACACCAGTGCACACAGCATGGGCAACAAGCAGGAGGAGCTGGAAGCCATTGTGCAGCTGAGAAACTATGATATAGTTGCCATGACAGAAACATGGTGGGATGACTCGCACAACTGGAGTGCTGCAATGGATGGCTATAAGCTCTTCACAAGGGACAGGCAAGGAAGGAGAGGCGGTGGGGTAGCCCTATATGTTAGGGAGTGTTTTGGTTGTCTACAGCTTAATGATGGTGACAATAAGTTCGAATGTTTATGGGTAAGAATCAGGTGGAAAGCCAACAAGGCAGGTATCATAGTGGGAGTCTGTTATAGACCACTGAACCAGGATAAAGAGGCAGAAAAAATATTGTATAAGCAGCTGGCAAAAGTCTCAGAATGGCTAGCCCTTGTTCTCATGGGGGACTTCAACTTACCAAATATCTGTTAGAAATATAGTACAATGAAGAGGAAACAGTCCAGGAGGTTCCTGGAGTGTGTGGAAGATAACTTCCTGACACAGCTGGTGGGTGAGCCAACTAGGGAAGGCTTCCTGCTGGACCTGTTGTTTGTGAACAGAGAAGGACTTGTGATCAATGTGACAGCTGGAGGCTGTCTTGGGCATAGCGATTATGAAATGATAGAGTTTTCAATTCTTGGAGAAGTAAGGAGGATGGTCAGCAGAACTGCTACCCTAGACTTCCGGAAGGCAAGCTTTGGCCTGTTTAGGAGACTGGTTGACCAAGTCCCTTGGGAAGCAATCCTGGAGGGCAAAGGAGTCCAGGAAGGTTGGACACTATTCAAGAAGGAAATCTTAAAGATGCAGGAGTAGTCTGTCCCCATGTGCCAAAAGATGAGCTGGCAGGGAAGACAACCAGCCTGGCTGAACAGTGAGGTTTTGCTGGGACTCAAGGAAAAAAGGAGAGTTTATTACCTTTGGAAAAAGGGGCAAGGAACTCAGGAGGACAGCAAAGATGTTGTGAGGTTATGCAGGGAGAAAATTAGAAGAGCCAAAGCCCAACTACAAGTTAATCTGGCTACTGCAGTAAAAGACAATAAAAAAGGTTTCTGTAAATACATTAACAACAAAAGGAAGGCTAAGGAGAATCTCCATCCTTTACTGGGTGTGGCGGAACAAAATGACAAAGGATGAGGAAAATGCTGGGGTACTTAATGCCTTCTTTGCCTCAGTCTTTAATAGTAAGACCAGTTGTTCTCCAGGTATCCAGCCCCCTGAGCTGGAAGACAGGTATGGGGAGCAGAATGAAGCCCATAATCCAAGGGGAAATGGTTAGCGACCTGCTACACCACTTCGACACACACAAGTCTATGGGGACAGATGGCATCCACCCAAGGGTACTCAGGGAGCTTGCAAAAGTGCTCACCAAGCCACTTTCAATCGTTTATCAGCAGTCCTGGCTAACTGGGGAGGTCCCAGTTGACTGGAAGTTAGCAAATGTGACACCCATCTGCAAGAAGGGCCAGAAGGAGGATCTGGGGAACCACAGGCCTGTCAGCCTGACCATGGTGCTGGGGGAAGTTATGGAGCAGATCATCTTGAGTGCCATCACATGGCATGTACAGGACAACCAGGTGATAAGGCCCAGTCAGCACGGGTTCATGAAAGGCAGGTCCCTCTTAACTAACCTGATCTCTGTCTATGACCAGGTGACCCATCTAGTGGGTGAGGGAAAGGCTGTGGATGTTGCTTACCTGGACTTTAGTAAAGTCCTTTGCACCGTTTGCCACAGTGTTCTCCTGGAGAAACTGTCTGCTCATGATTTGGTCAGGCATACTCTTCACTGGGTAATAAACTGGCTGGATGGCTGAGCCCAAAACCTTGTGGTTAATGGAGTTAAATCCAGTTGGCAGCCAATCACAAGTGGTGTTCCCCAGGGCTCAGTATTGGTGCCAGTTCTGATTAATATCTTTATCAATGATCCAGACAAGGGGATTGATTGCACCCTTAGTAAGTTTGCACACAACACCAAGTTGGGTGGGAGTGTTGATGTGCTCAAGGGTAGGAAGGTTCTACAGAGAGATCTGGACAGGCTGGATCAATGGGCTGCCGTTCAGCAAAGCTCAGTGTTGTGTTCTGCACTTGGGTCACAACAAACCCACGCAACGCTACAAGCTTGGGAAAGCGTGCTTGGCCAGGTGCTCAGCTATTAGTGTGGCCAGCAGGAGTAGGGAAGTGATCGTGCCCCTGTACTCGGCACTGGTGAGGCCACACCTCAAATTCTGCATTCAGTTTTGGGCCCCTCACTACAAGAAATATGTTGAGGTGCCTGTCTAAAGAAGGGCAAGGAAACTGGTGAGGGGTCTGGAGCACAAGTCTTATGAGGAGTGGCTGAGGGAACCGGGGTTGTTCAGTCTGGAGAAGAGGAGGCTCAGGGGAGACCTTATCTCTCTCTACAGCTACCCAAAAGGAGGTTGTAGTGAGGTGGGTGTCAGTGTCTTCTCCCAAGTAACTAGCGATAGGATGAGAGGAAATGGCCTCAAGTTGTGCCAGGGGAGGTTTAGACTGGATATTAGGATAAATTTCTTCACCAGAAGGGTTGTCAAGCATTGGACCAGGCTGTCCAGCGAAGTGGCTGAGTCATCATCCCTGGAGGTATTTAAAACACATGTAGATATGGCGCTTCAAGACATGGTTTAGTGGCGGGCTTGGCAGTGGTAGGACAACGGTTGGACTTGATGATCTTAAAGGTCTTTTCCAACCTAAATGAATCTATGGTTCTAAGTGATCACACCCACTTAATTTCATTGCTAGGCAAAAAAACCCTAATAAACCAAAAATAAACCTCAGGTGCATTATAACATTACAGCTAAAATGCTGTTAGCAGCATGATATGAACTCAACATTTCAACCAGGATTCTCACCTTGTATATACAGCCTGCCCCTATTTCTATAAGCAGTAGCCTTTTTTCTATTCTAAGTCCTAATTAAGTCCTGATATTTGTTTTTCTTTCCCACACCATTGTTTTCCTTTCAGCCATCAATTTTTCTCTATCTTCCTTATCGCTTTCCTTTTCCATTTTTCCCACTAAAAAGCAGTAAAATTACTAAATGATAATATTTAATAAGATAATTCCCTCTATTCCTAGAAGAAATCTACCCTCCACATTAATTTGAAAATCAAAGTGCTGAGAAAAATCGGTCAGTTATTTTCAATGGCAGTAAGAAAAAAAGTCTACGCAACACAGAGAAATCCTTACAATTTCAAGTTCTTACAAATGCACCTAATTTAAGGTAAAGAACATGTGATATTCTAAATTTTCAAAGAAATATATCTAGCATTGGACAAACATTCATGCAGACGTACTTACACAGGTTATAGTGAAGTTACGTGAATCGATACCCTAACTGCTTGGCCAGACTGCCCTGGCTGGTGAAAATAATGATGCGGTATCCAAGTCTTTTGGGGGTTCACTTCACGGTATTTATCAGTCTTGACATTTCACACACCCCCAATGCAGTAGAAAGGCTATTAAGAGCACAGCAAAAATAGCCTGTATTCCCAAGAGAGTATTTTAATCAGAAAGAAAAACAGTAACTGCAGACTCCAATGAAAGGGGCTCTGTGTGAGGGAAATATCACAAAGTTGCGTGGATGAGTTTTGCTCATGTCAGTGGCTGAGCAGGCTCTCTGGTGCAAAAGGGAACGGACCATCACCTGCTGACAGCTGGAGCTGCCCTCCGCAGCCGGGCACAGAGGCACAGAGGAGACACGGCTCTTTCTCACTCAGCTCCCATCACCTACCTTTGCTATGGATTAGGGAAAAAAAAAAAAAAAAAAAGATTGTTGCTTTTCAGCTATGAGGAACCAACATCTATGATACTCTTGGGGTCTTATTCCCTTGATTTTCTTAGTAAACACGACTGTAAATGTACCTTTCATCTCTGTTACTCCTTTGATGTACTTTTTAAATTTCTTCTTAGTTTATTTTGTAAGCCACAAACTGAAGGGCCACTGTCATTCCTCACTAATTTATCGCTCTGAAGGAGTAATCAGCCAGTTCGTGGCCACCCGCTGCTGCTGGCTCCTGCGATGCTCAAGTGATACGGGCGAGTCGGAGTCACATCCCAGCCACTCCCAGCTCATTTCATGGCATCCCTGCCCAGCATGTGCCTCTGGCTGCCTGCCCCTTGCCCCTGCGTGCCCAGCAGCCAGATGCCCACTCAAGGTGGCCACTGGAGCGCAGGGCTCCTGTCCATACAGCAAAAGCTCGTAGCCTCAGACAGGGACACAGAGGTGCCGGGAGAGCCCTTGCCCCTACATGCAAGCTGACAAAAAGCCAGAGTGAGAAGTCTGGGTGTGCAGAAGCATCTTCAGCCTCTTCAGTTAAGTTGTAACCTCTGCCTCTTGCGCCAGAGGCACGGTAGTGTGCAGGGATGTATTAACCCCGGTGTAAGTCGTCACAGAGGAGCAAGAGGCAGATATAATGTGCAGTAGAGAAGCTTGCCCAAACCTATACAAGAGCCAGTGCTTCTGAACAGGGAGGCAGTGAGGGAGTCACAGGAGCCAGTGGTGTGCACAGGCAAAGGGAGCAGAAAGCCTAAGTGCTGGGTCCTGAGCACTCCTCTAGGCCAGTGATGTGCCACATCCTCTCCCGTTGCGCTGTTATACGGACTCCAGACTCTCACACCAGAAACATCCTTCAGTCTCAGTATCACATCCTGGCAGCAGCACCTCAAACATGCCCATAGCCATGCAAAGAGTGGAAGAGTACGTGTCATGAAGTGTTTGCAGGGAAACTATGACATAAAAAGCAGCAGCAGTTTAAAGGATTACAGATTTTTATCCACTTTTCTGCTGTGGTAGGGGTGTTGGAAGCATCATGGATTGCCTCCTCAGCTACTGAAGTTCATAATCTGGTGCATTAACTTCAACCTCCTTTATTGACCTCTTCACTCACATTGACTCTAAAGCAATGACTTGAACAAGGAGGGAGAAGGGGGAGCATAAGGTTACACCATGACTCCTGGCCTGAAGGATGGGTCTCTTCCCCCATATTTGACATCTACTTCAGAACTTCCAGGCATAGCTGACTGGAAAGAACAAGTTCTGCATGTCTGCAATTTTGCCACTCTCTTGCATGTGTTTCCAATTTTGTGACTTTTTGGTATTTTGCAGCTGAGAAACATCCTTATTTATTGTTGTTGAGAGTCTCACATTTTTAAGTGCAGCTCATCATCAGAGGCGATCTGCCTCAAGACTTCTGAATGCATGGCACCGTCTGCTCGTGATGCAGCCCTTATTATCCTGTAAGCAGACACACGCTTCCTGCTGCTGAAATTCTCAAGACAGCTGTCTGCTGTGGCTTCTGCTGCGCCCTCAGAGCTCTGGACACTGTGAGATATACACTAACAGAGATGACAGCCTCGAAAAGCTGCATGTTACCTAGCAGCAGTACAAAACCTATGAAAAATGTTCCTATGAAGTAGCAGTATCACTCTCACTGCTTGACTGGAGATCACGATGAGATTGCTTTAGCCTAAGCCCGACAATGTCCAGTAAAAATGAAAAACAATGTTGTAATAAATCAGCTTAAACTTCAGTCCCCAGGTATTCAGTGACATTATGATGAATTTCTCCATTCACATGCAATCTGCTTTTCTCTTTGCCAAAGTTTCTCCACCATATTTTCAGGCCCAAACTCATGGTCATCAAAATTTGATTAATTTCACTGGGGATAGTTAAGATAACCTGGGGATATTATTCAGCTGTAGAGCACTAGACATTAAAAACGAAGCTCTACCTAGAGTGGCCATAGGTCAACCGTTACTTGGGTAGAAGATTTACCTCAGAATTAAGTGGTTTTCTACCTTTGCCTGATACAGTTTTACATCAGCCTTAAAATAAGCCCTCCACATAACCCCACAACAATTACAGCATGCATTGTTTGCATTTGACTGAGATATAATAACATTTACACTTGAAAAAAGGCTGCACTTTTTAGTCTTTTGTGGTACCTTACAGCAAAATATTCTCTACCAGGACGTTTCGCCCATGTACTATATAAAAAATGTATAATAGGAATGTGTAGTATAAATATTTATACCACATCCACTTAACCTCAATCCATCATATGTATTCAGCTTTAACTGTGAGTTTTTGGGGAAAAGTACAGCTTCCAGGGTAGTTTTTCAGTAGCCCATGCCTGTTACAGGACGTTTTTTCCCCCCTTCTTCCTCTGTCCAGAATTTATTATTCCAAAACATTATTTATTATTAAACACCTAATTTGTTGATAACTGCATGATAATCTTTTCTAAGTTACAGACAAACAAACCAGTGTCACTGGTGTCAGCACCAAGAGGCATTACCCAAGCTCTGTTGGAGATATTTCTGCAGGGTTTCATATCTTCAGTAGGTTTTGATGGTGTCTTTGGCTGCACTCTTACTGATCCCCTTATGAATTCATTACTGTCCTCCCAAATTAGATCACTGTTATCATACTTTTAATTATAGGGGTTTTAAAGTAATTAATTGCATTTAAATTTCTTTATTCTTGAGGCTTCATTAAACAAATGGATAGAGCTCATTTCCAGTTAACCTTAGAGGATGAGTGTACTGCCCTGCTTTACACAGAGGGGGTGGAAACTCCTCTTGCTTCTTAGGCTGCCCAGCCTTTGTCCTTCAGGTACAGGCATTCTTTCTCACTAACAGTTGTCATGTACCACACTTAAAGAAGGTTAGAGAAATTTCTTAGCAAAATTTTGGTTGCTTTAGTTTGTTGAAAGGTATTTTTGTCAGGTCAAAGAAAAAGATTACCAAAGAAGAGACATGAATTTTATAAGTAACACTACATAGAATCATAGAATCATAGAATAATTTGAGTTGGAAGGGACCTTTAAAGGACATCTAGTCCAATCCCCCATGGATCACATATAGTTACTTAATATATTAATTGTCATCTAACATTTTAAATATTCCTGGCATAAAACTCCCACATACAGAGTGTTTCATGTGAACAATTAGAAATGACATCTTGGCCCCACAAAAAGCCTTACAAGGTTTTTTTCATTTTCACTTAAAAATATCTGATGAATACTTATCTCAGACTGTTTGTTCTTCAATCTCTTTCCAAAAGCCACATTTTGATGGACAAAAGGGGAACTCAACACAGTTGTTCAATAATATATCTATGAAAATAAATATTTAGCTGAGTTGAATGTGGGATGAGTGCAAATGCACTCACAGAATAAACAATTTAATTTTTCTCCTCAAGAATGACCTTGCAAAACCAGCTTTGCTCCAAGAAGTAGTAACTGAGTCATCACTATGACTAGTTCAAAATTAAAAGCCTTTCTGACTTTCCACACCATGCAAGTCATGAAGGGTAATAGACTCTATCTTGGTAACAAGCCAACCAGCTCCACTCAAGGTCATCCAGTCAGGCAGTACTATTTCTGGTAGCTAAGCAAGGCCAAACCACAGCACTTTTCAAAGAAAGGAGACCTAATAAATTTGAGAGGTAAGGATTGGAAAGGAAAGCCAAGTCACCCAGATTGTGGGGAAAGAATTTGAAAATGGTGCAGCTGCCTGGGGTTTGGAGGGAGTTTGCTTCAGTTACCCGGTGACATAAAAATTAAAAAATAGGAAGGATGGATTATTAAAATGCAATAAAATTGTTTGGGGATTTCTTCCTTTATCAGCTCTATTGAATGACATTACTTTTCAAGGGAAAGCATCAAGCAATGGATGTTATAATATATTATAACTGCAGTACACAGCACAAGATCCAAAAATCAGGGTTTTTTTTCTTGGAGGGTGTGCAATTGCAGGATTGCCTATCCGCCGCTGAGGGTTTGGGCTCTCACCCCACAGACCTTCTGCGCACACCGTGCATTAGATGTGGCTCTTCATGGCCTCCCTGCAGGACATGGTCAGGAGGACATTCCCCAGATCTCTGGTGGGCTGGCTGGTGTACAGCTGCCCATGGTCACCTTGCTTGGGTATGGTGGGGCTGTGCCCTTCCAGGGAGCCCTGCCAGCCTTGCTCTCCCTCAACTGCCGCCCGCTCTCCTTGAGGGGCAGCCTGTCCTTGTTGCAGATTGACAGAAGAATCTTACAATGCAGCAACATTCAAGAAAATGTAGTATCTATTTTACATAAGGTAATTATGGACTGGAGGTCATTCAGAACTTGGAAGAGAGCAGGGTCTAAGGGCCATTTGCAAGGGCCCATCACAAGCACCAGACATTTCTACCATTACTCCTCACAAGACTGGAGGACAAGAGCAGTAAGAAAGAAGTGCTGCAGCACTGTAGTGACAAGATGAAACTGCATTCAGGATAGACAGGGAAGCCGTTATCTGAAGCCTGAGGGTTTCAACTACCAAGCCAGTGTTAAGATTACATTGATCAGGCATTTTTCTACACGGAGAAGAGGACAATCAAGCAAATTAGCAGAGGGAGGGAGGAGACTTTGCATGTCTGGAAAATGTGCAGTAAACCACAGAACTCATTATAAATTGTATCTGTGTGTACATGTGTTAAGCCAGCTGTGTATAACATTTTAGATATGCTTTAGGGTTGTTTTGCACCAATAATTCTTTCAACATTATTCTGTTTTTACACTGAAAGTCTGTCCCTTCATTGTAGTACAATAGTAGTAGTACAATGTAGAGGCCGACCATTTCTTTCACAAAATCGTACTAAATAATTAATTCACTGCTTTGATGCTTTTGGTTTAAGGAGAGTGAAAACTTTATTCTATCAGCAAAAGTTGCAAGGATTTCCCTTTTCCAGCATTATAAATAACTTAACAGAGACTTACAGTAAGCAGTTGATTCTGCGGTCACATCTGCATGCACATCTCCAATTAGTGTTGATGATGGTGTTATGTGCATGCATAACGAATGGAAAAGCATCTAATTTCTGCAGTCTGACTCAATCAGTTGGGTTTGTTTGTTCAGGTTTAATAACCTGGTGCTGCACAATCTTGAGACGCTATTTAACAGTCCCTGAAGAGGATCTCATGTCATTATTAGACTGGCACATTACAGTTATGAACTGTTATTCAGAACCCAGCAAAAAGTGTCTGCAGTCCCACAGGGTTCATGTTAACTGTTGGGAAAGGCTACTAAGGGAGAAGGAGAGAGTGAGAGAAAGAGAGACTACCATGAAGAGTTCTCTGTCAGGGGCTGAGATAACCTTTAAGCTAGAGCATGGACTCCCGATCTTCACTTTTATCTTCAGCTTTGTGCCATTTTCATTAAACCCACCATGCTTAAAACACTGCTGCAACATGATTGCTTTCACTTGGCTTGTTGGCTTTCCAAGGCTCATTGGCTTCTTGGTTAGCTTGTATCACATTCATTGGCAGCCCAGGTGGTTGTCAGAGAGTCTTGTCCCCAAACTGGTCTTCCAAAGAAAGTGATCTGGCTTTCACCTGGCTTAACTTCCCTGTTCAAAGGCAGTACAGTCACTGATGTCATCCCAAGATTAAGGGATCAGAAAACAGCAAATTCAATCATTTCGTCATCATTAATTATTTCCTTTTCCAGGTGAAGCAGTTGAATGGCCATACTGAGCCTCCTGCCCAAATGAACAAAGCCATGGCCCTGAATCCAGATTCAGAGTGAACTGGGGTGTTCTGTTCCTTGCCACACTCCTACAAAACACTGGTACCTAAAGAGCTCTCTGACACCACCCGCTCCTCCATAATGAGGACAGATACCACTTTGTGCAAGATAGATACAATCTAGAGATTTACATAGATACAGATAATCTTAGCTGGAGATGTAGATATCAAGATATCTACTCTATCTAGGTATAGATAGATATTGATACAGATATCCAAATATCCTATCTACCTCCAAGTAAATAGATATCTAGCTAGCTAGCTCTATATAGATATTTATATCTAACTATATATCTAAGTAGGTAAAGGGATCTAGATCTAGATATCTAGATCTATATGGATATCTATCTAGAGCTATAGTTATCCACCTAAAGAGATATCTGTAGATATCTATCTATAGCTAGATGTCTGGATAAATAGATACAGATCTAGACAGATGGATAATCTACATCTATACCTCCATAGATCTGTGCCTATATCTATAGATGTATATGCCTTCCTGACCAGTTGGGTGTAGATCCTGGGACCAAAACTTGTAGTTCAAATATTCACTGGTTGCCCTAATAATTTTAGCCCAGTTAAGGAAAGCAACATTCTCCACAAACTAACAGTGTGGACAAAAGGAAGCAATATTGCTAACTACCCATCATTTGATAAAGTTGTACTGCTGAAACAGCAGGAAAAAAAGCCTCTCTGCTTCTTCATTTTCTTGGAGACCTTTAATTTAGATTACTGTTAAAGTGAATTAAATTAATATTAGACTTGTCTGTGAAAATGATGCTTCAGAAAGGTAAACATATTTCTCTTGGCATGCATGAAAATGAAATGATAAAGTGATATGTGTAAATCTCAATGCAGATGGAGCCCTTCTAATGAGTAATTACCAATGTGTTCTGCTTCTTCATTTTCTTGGAGACCTTTAATTTAGATTACTGTTAAAGTGAATTAAATTAATATTAGACTTGTCTGTGAAAATGATGCTTCAGAAAGGTAAACATATTTCTCTTGGCATGCATGAAAATGAAATGATAAAGTGATATGTGTAAATCTCAATGCAGATGGAGCCCTTCTAATGAGTAATTACCAATGTGTAACTCTATTGATTAAGTTTGTAGATTGTCGAGTGGGATCATCCTGGATGAACTCTGAGAAATCAGTCTTTGGATATGCTTAGAGACAAGTCTATGACACTGTTCTGGTTCTAAGTTATATCTGGATAGAAATGAAGCATGGAAGGTCCCCATCATGTTAGGTGGACACGTCTGAGCAAAACTGATGAGCTGGCATGTAGATTATCAGATTGGCTTTGCTTGAACTGCCTAAGCTCTATTACCTGCTATATCTAGTCTAAAAGCTTAACTGAGTAGAAAGAAATGAGATAGACAAACATTTAATAAAACCCAACAGTTCATTGGCAGCTGTTAAACTGAGGTTATCATCCTAGGTTCCTACTGCTTTTTAGCAAATGGAGGGAAAAGAAATGGCTTATATTATTCTTGTTTGCCTAATTTTGCTGATGTTTATAACTTTACAGGGGCTGAAAATTGTGTGTTAGTATCCAGAGTATCTCTGTTACAGCTGGGGTTAAAATGTACCCCACTGAATCATTATCTGACTTGATTTTTCATTGGTACTGTCTGAACACCTGGCTTTTGATGTTCAAAATAATTTCAAATAAAGTCATTAGTGAACATGAAGCATCATCTGCCTGCCACATATTTGTTTACTACCTCCAGATCTACTTCATAATTGTTACTCAATAGAACAATTTATCTAACTATCTACCTATGGTAAAATTTCTGTCACCGTGCCCTCAGTCCTAAAGAAAGATAGAAGAAAATCTGTAACACTGTAGGTTACGTGACTACCTAAATGTCCAGCATATTCTTATAAGAGGGAAAATTAGCTTATAACTAATTCAAAACATGTTTGAATCTCTAAGTGGGATGTAACTAACAGATAAGTAAGTCTCACTGCACAGGGGGGCAGTTTTAGCCGTTGTGAACTGTGACATGGTAGTTAAAGTGACGTTTTCCTAAAAGAATACTGCCCTTATGTGTTCAGCCAACTCTGTAATTCCTTTAAGAGTGCTAATGAGTACTTTACAAATTCTGCTTCTCTTCAGATGGCATTGCATGGTAAAAGACAGATCAAGGCATGTTTGTCGCAGAAAGTGTGATTTCTTTTAATCATGCCAGGTTATATGCAGAAATCACAGCTGAACAATTCACATATTATGTTCCAATGATACATTGTA